>NW_025782497.1:0-25630 GCF_021130785.1 Homalodisca vitripennis | reverse complement strand
ACTCTCGATTCCGTCTTCAAACCTACCTCCTTATTCTAAATTGACAGGGCAGTTGTGAATTGGCCTGTGATTAATTTGCGGAAAAACCCAAATATTATCAGTTTTCGCAGAGTCTGTGTCCATTGTTTGACTTCAATAAATTATATGAATAAAACACTCGTAAATAAACAAACATTCAATGACAACTGATAACACACATTGAGCATAAAATAAGCTCCAACGGAACTTGCTAACTCGCAGTGGTGTATCGGTATGTTAAATACTGACTCTAATGAACCTGCGACACAGGTGCAAACCCTCCCGACTATGGACTCACATGAACTCCCGCGTGGTCCAGACAAAGGAGCATCAGCATGTGGGCAAGTTGGTTAAACCTATTCAAGAGACAAACGAATATATGGACATCCTCATTTTAACTAAGAAATCAAAAATGGATTATAATTTATCCAATTTAACAATGTAAATAAAAAATTCCTTCCTTATGTAATTATAGTTTATAAGCAACATCTTTTAATTTCTATAGTGGACAACAAATTTTATAATAGGTTTTATTCTTCAACCACATGAGTTCGAGACAGACCAAGAATATTGTGTGAGTGATGCAATGAATATTCATACAAGTGATCCAATTATCTTGTATAGAAATCTATCACTAAATATCACACTTTACAAATTAATACTGGTATTATTTTTGTAATCCTTTTGTATTTTTTCAGTCTAGATGTTTTGTGTAGAATGAATTAGCACTTATTTGAATTGTGAACTTGGCTAGTAAAGATCTGGTTTTATTATGTTTATTGTCTTTTCGATATTAACAATCTTACCTGAAAGAAATAAGCAGCCATATGAATCAACATAATAACATCAAGACAGTTTTTCAATTTAATATCTCAAATTGAGGCTTCCTTGTATTCCAGATATCAACCGACCCAGTTGAATAGAGTTTCAATAGAGTCTGAAGGTATGAATGTACCTGTTAGTCCCATATAGCTATACCTATGACCGTCTTATCACGCAAGTATGAGATGAGGTGAGAGGTAACGTACTTTCCTATGCTCAAAATGTTATAAAATGCATAAGCATGTCGTATTTCTGAACAAGCAAAACGAACAAAACCAACATTTTTTTAATATGTAGCTAAAGAAATCAGGGATAACATAAAGACAATGTGATGTCGTTAATGAATAAAGCGTACAAGAATATTCTCATGTTGCGTAGTAAAAGCTAAACGGACAAAACGAAAGGTTTTAAAATTATTAACATAATTAGACAGCAAATTTAAGTGTTACAAATATAAAAGTAACCTTTCTATTCTCTTTTTAAAAGTATTTGGCCTCCTTCAAAAGAAAGAAATAAACGAAATCGATTTACTTTTCCATCTTTGTGTTCGTATATTTCTATAGTGATAATAATAACTCATTGTTGGTGTGAATTTACGACATATAGTTATTTCAATTACACCATCTTTAAAATAATAATAGCAACTCAATTTTAATTGGTTAATACTAAGTATGTTATTTAAAGTACGTAGACTGATCATTAACTCATAAAACATTACATTATGTTTAATAATAATTAAAATACGAGATTGCGTTTACAGAGATAATACGCTTTAATTACAAAACTACTTTCGCTCAATAAACCGCAAAACTAACTTATTTAAATGTTTACACGTCATGTTCTACATTCTGGAACCCATATTTATAACTCTTGTAAATACATTTATCAATAACAGCAAGTAAGTCATGAAGGGAAGTGAAATGGTTTTGGAATTAAGTGCAAAAAAGTTTCTCAGATTGTAAAAGGCACAAAAGGCTCCTTACTCTAATCCCAGAAGAGAAGATCTTTAATTGATGGGTGTATATACATTTTTCTTTCCCGAGTCATTCATCCCCATATTTTTCACTATCAGTGCTTATAAATCATGTTAGTAAAATTAAAATTATTTTTAAAATAATTAAGGACAACTACGTTATGGATAATGTAATAAATGTAAAAACTAGTGATTTCGATGCTGTAGACCAATTAGTTTAAGTCTGGAGCTAAAGTTAAAAGCTAATATATGATGTTATAGTTGCAATCAAAAGTTTCAAAAAAATTGTCCATGATCATAACAAATTAATATGACAAGACAACGTAGCAATTGTGTGCTTACACATAAAAAGGTTTTGTTAAGATAAGATCATTACCAGTCGAAATATTTTATAACGGACATATTCATATAATGCTATACTCAAGATTTGGTATTATATAAATGAACATAATTTATTGATTGTCTGGAAAAGAATAAGAACCTAGAACCTAAGATTTATTCGATTAAATATCACTGAACAGATTTGTATAGTATTTAGCATATATTACAGTAAAAAAATATTATTAGAAATCCATAAATTCCGTGGAAAACTCAGGTTATTATAGAGACATGGTATATTGCAACAGGAGCTCACGCTCCTTAAGTTCAAGGGCCGTCGCCGTTAATGCAATATCCATGTAGAATTTACGGTAATACGGATTGATATCTATATTGTCCGAATTGTTGCATAGTAAATGGTTTTGATCCTGGTACTCCTGCTCTATTGGCTCCAATACCTGATGTTAAAAAAGTTTACAATATAAATCTGGAAAGCCTATCGTTTTTGATGCAAAAAAAAGAGACATTTCTTAATGATCGATTTAGTGCAGGCAATAGTTGAATACATGGGTAAAGGGGATGGGGAAGATGAAATGACAAATATTACGTCAAAAGCAATAATCATTATGATCTTGTTTATAAAGTATGCTTGTGTTTTTTGTATATTAAGTACTTGCATCTGACAAAACTTAGATACAATTCTCTTTTAATTATAAATTTTTATAAACTAGATTAATCAGAAGAATTTTCCGCGTTAATATTAAAACTCAGATATATATATCATATATAATATATAAATAGATATATATATATATATATATATATATCTGTAAATAACAATCCAGTAATCTTGTTAAAGACGTAGAGATTTAAATTAGCAGTTGGATCAAAATGGTATTCAGTGATGATATTTTTTTTATATCGCTCGATATGGATTTATAAGAAGTTCAGGATCTCAATGGAAAAAATGGTGTTGGTCCCCAGGATTCCTCATCGTTTGACTTCAAATGCTTCTCACGAACAAGCATCAAGTAACATTTGTTTTCGTAGAACTTAAATTCAACTGTTTGTAGAAATATTATAGAATATAGGTAGTAAATATATTAATGACAAGTCATTTATGTGATAATTTAAATATAAGACTAAAGTACGATTTATGGATAAAAATATGGCAAAAGAGTAATAAAAAAAATCATTTGACCTTACCTTTTTCGTGAGGAGCATCCATGTAAAACTGTCATTAACCTTGTAACCACATGATCATCAGTTCATAACAAGCTAGGTATGGCTTAAAGGTAGATTTGTAAACTGTTAAAAGCTGCTATTAATTGATATGAATTTTAATAATAAATGCCTTACTAAACATCAAATAGCAAAAATCTATATTTTTATTGTAATAAATATAAGTGGATGTAAAAATACAAAAATATATAGAATAAAACAACAAAAATTTCAAGTGGGTTCCACCTGCTAGCTCTACCACGGACCAGTGAACCTCATAAGAGTAACGCCATAACCGTCCGAAAATCCCTAATATCCAGGCGCGAGAATCGAAATCCGCGACTCCAAGGCAAACTCCCGCGTCCAGAGTAGTGCCTTAGACCACACAGCTATTCTGACTTGGAATGGTTTCTGCAGATAGCTCCACTCACGATTTCGCTCCAGCATTAGCTCACGTCACGATTATCGTGTATGTGGCAGCGCTCGACGATCGTGACTCGTAAGGGCTTACAGGGTTTATGATCCGTCAATAATTGCTGTCCTTGTGGAGTGTCATAGATATAGATTTGTTTAAGCATGACACTCCAAGAATAGTGATTAATTAATTTT
Source organism: Homalodisca vitripennis (assembly GCF_021130785.1). Taxonomy (NCBI): domain Eukaryota; kingdom Metazoa; phylum Arthropoda; class Insecta; order Hemiptera; family Cicadellidae; genus Homalodisca; species Homalodisca vitripennis. The sequence goes on along the minus strand of NW_025782497.1, from coordinate 21,669 downwards.
TAACAACAAAACCAAAATACAACCAACACAGTGCTTTGCGTGAAACTTATATCATAATTAAAAACAGAAAGTAGACTTTAAATATTCCCAAATTTCCGATTAGCCTGCTTCAATATTGACACTTTTCGAGATCACAGTCGTTTCTTTTACCCTCGCGGATTCCTAGAATTAACCTGTCAGTTTTATGTGAATTGCTCCGTGATATGTTTTGTGGGAGAAGTCAAGCCAATATTGGCGAGTATTTACTATAAAGAAGTATAAAAAACCGAACAGTGTAAAAAGGTGAACAAAAATGTCAATAAATAAATTAATCACGGTCATATTCACATACATCTGCCAATCATAAAATGCGTCTTTTAAAATTTAACTTTCTACAAAGAAAATAATTTAATTTGATTTAGCTATATTTCATTTTAATTTATTTTGCTTAATGTGTATAGAATCACCACAATAAGCAATGTTAAACAACAATGATAAATCAGATACTTAACAAATGACACTATATAGATACCAGTAAATCAATTTACGGGAGTTGTTCACCGCACTCGATAAAAATAAAGTCAATAATTTACTACTTTAGTTTTGAAATGTAAAAAAATACCATTGGTCTTGACCATAACACAATGTTATTTATCAGAACTATCAGGTTAGCTGCGTGATTGAATAGATGTCCTTATACTACTTAATAAAACTCCATATGAATGTAATATGATGGAGTGCGAATATGAAATTTTTAAAACGTAAGTTGGTATGTATCAAGGTTCAACGTTTATAATATCAATCCATTATTAAGAGGATCTTATAGTCATGTTTTGCACGTGAATGTGAAATGTTTTTCGAATTAATTATATAATTTAATGAATAACGTAACGAAAAACATAGGTTTTGTTTGTCTTTGGATTTTAAAGACTAAAAGACAAAATCTTATAAAAGCTGTCATGTATAAAGTAGAAACACTCTCATCAAAAATAAAGATAAGGTGGACCCTAGATGTTCAACACATGCAAAATGTTGAGAGTTTGATAACGAGTTTATCTTGAGGCTGGTTTGGTAAAGATAGCTATCACAAAATTTCTGTAAAGCAGTGGTTTGTAGTGTTATACACGTTCGAAGTCGTCTCCCAATCAAGTTGGTGTTTATATGGAATTATCGCTGTCTTCTGAATTCCTCTGCAGGTAATTTTGAAATTTAATTAATATTTGAATTAAACCTTCATATTTTATTTATTTCTTATATATATTTATAAATACAGGACCTTGACGCACACGCACAACACCTATCCCTGAATTCGCCTCAGTCATTGATATCTGACCTAGTTGATCCAGTGACCACACTCACACTGCCTAACTCCAATACAGATGCTCACCAAGGACACATACACTGTATTCATTGCTTCGATCCTAAGAATCCCCATCTTGAAGTCCTGATAACAAATCCGAGCATCCGAGAAGCCTTGTTTTTAATGATTGAGTCCCTATGTGGTCATATTGGGCTCAGGTGGTCAGGCAGGATAACACCTAAATCCACGTGTGGAATAAGCTCTCCTCCAACGATGAACCAGCAAGCGAGTAACTCAAAGTGGATATACGCCAGCGGAACGATGAAAAGGATATGGCGTGACAATTCTTAATATCAAGTTTCATGCTGTTCCAACCACACCCAATCGTAGATACTACGCAGACTGACCTGAAGTCTGGTGTGGCAGTCATCAATGGAACTAACAGAAGTAAAGATTTTTAAATCATCAGCAAACATAAGGTAGTCAGAACTGAGATACATTTGGTGATTATGGTCTCTTAGAAAGATGCAAATGCGAAAGGGGCCGAGATGTTGAACCTTGGGGGTGACACCCGATGAAGCATGAAAGGGCTGGGAAAAACCACCAGAAGAATCAAACCATTAACATCCGATCGGTAAGGTATGAATGAAGCCAGCGTAGGAAGGCTGCCCATAAACCCATAGGCACGTAGTTTCGCAACCAGATGACGATGACTCACGGTGTCGAAGAGTTTTGCTAAAGTCCAAGTAGATACGATCAACCTGATAGCCTGCCGGCGCTGAAGGAAGATCGAATATAATGGTCGTATAGAACAAGATTCGTAGTAATTGATCTTCCCCGTGAAAACCAATGCTTGTTCGGAGTTTAGGAGACTTTTGCAGCAGAAACTGATTCGATCAACGACCAAGGCTGACCTTGCCCAGCGCTGGTTGAAAAACTATTGGTCTATAATTCTTAACATCGCGAGATATCAGAGGATTTGTGGATGGGTGACCACAAAAACTAGTTTTCAAACAGTCCGGGAAAGGTGCCAATCTTCAGAAAACCGTTGAAAAAAAACAGTCAAATGGGGCCAAAGTAAAGTACAGCAGTGTTTAAGTACAATAGGGGGATATGAATCGGGACCAGTCCCCTTTTATGGAACCAGAGACGCCAACTTCCACATCTCTCTCAACATCTGACTTTTATTGAACAAATAATAATGGTATAAATTTTTTGGGCAATTTACACTCTATATTTGCCTTTATATTACTGACAAAACTGTATATACTGCATACAATCTATATCACTTATCTGCGGCCAAGTGCCTACAATACCATTCCTTACTGGATTAAAAAAAATAATTCACGTACAGTGACAGACCAGATGAACCATTGTTTCATCACGAATCAGCTGTTTACTGTTAACACACACCAACCAATCACACCGTTTGAACTTCACAATTGCCCACCTTGCAAGCGACCTGAGCACACTTGCTCAGTGTACTCTCAGAACCCGCCTGGGCACTTATATAGCACTCTAGTCCACTGCTCGACCATACATACTCAACACTCATGACATTTATATGCCCCCATGTGTTACTCTCTCACTTAAATATTAGTTTATCACTATTTGTTGTACATATTACATTAACATTAAAGTCAGTGGGTCTGGATTGTGCAAACACCTACCAGAACGTCTCTAGTTCCTGGACAACCAACCCGCGTCTCCCGTGCACTACAGGACTTTGTCCACAGTGTTATGAACTATACGTTTTGCGGTCGTAATAGTCTGCTTGAGTGAATCCGTGAAGGACATCCTTCCGTCCTTCACGCCTGCCCTACAAGACAGCAGCCTATTTCCACACTTCCCTGATCACAACCTGGCCCTCAACAACAGCAGACTACGGATACCCCCTCCAATGGAAAACAAAAGGTAACTGTTTATATTTTCTGTGTCAACGTTATTTGAATATGCACTGTTCATAAACTCATTATGTGTAACCTGGTGAACTCTTTGTTAAAATCAGTGTGTTCGGCGTCTATAACACTGCCTAGGTGGGAAAGATGGTCCTATCATCTTAATCGAGCCTAAAATCCTATTTCACGGTTCTCAATAACCAAAGATCATTCATTTTTCACCCATGAAAAGTATTAATTGCTGGAAATCTTTCTATAAGCTCAAAAATAACAGTTGGTTTATAAGTTTTTTATAGTGAAATTTATATTTATTAAAAAAATCAATTGTTCAATTATATTTAACACAACTAGATAAATGGTCAATAATTCTTTCATACCTAAAATGAAACCGTTTCAGTTTGAATAATAGCCTGTGTGTTCTGTATTGGGTGTAAAGCTACTATTTGTTTATAATTATACATAAAAAACTGTAAATAATCTTATTCTAATACAATACTGCAAATGCATATTAAATCATGAGAATAAATTTATATGACTGATTAATTTTGTCATATATTAAAACCAAAATTGAGTTTCATTAAATTTTAGAAAAGCTTTATTGATCGAATAATATTACGTGTTAAAAATGGTAATTTTAATCATAATTGCGCAATTGGTAAAGAAGGACTAACATTTTCGCAATAGTTCATGTGGCAACGTATGCTGAAATATCATGATGCCACAAACCTGTTGTTTTAGCTACCAGTATAACGTTGCAACGCGTTGCTACTAAACAACTATAATTTCCATCTCTATTGATTGTAACCGGTTTAGTGGTAGATGATTAAAAACAGAACAAAAATCAGATCCATTTTTCTCTTTCACAGCTGAGAAACAATGCTGCTGCAAATGATGATGATTTTTTTGGAAATCAAAGCGGGAGTTCTCTATTATTTATTTTTAATGATCCAGTAACAATTTGTGTGTATTTCTGTTGTATGTGCCAATGTTTTTGAGAGGATGAAAAAGATCTTAAGGAATGCAAAATGACATATAGAAACCGGTGCACCCATTATGTTTTAATGAAGTTATGTTTTTTTAGCGCGGGCCATTTAGTAATATTACTGTTTAAAAACATTTTATACGTATAATTTTTGACCTAATTGTTTAATCTATATTTGTATGTACTCACAAACTATTGCATTTTTTTAACATTGAAATAATTTGTATTTAGCTACTCTAAAATTTACAATGTATAACCCAACATAATTTATCATGATACAATAAAAATTTTATTTTCATATTTAAGAATTTTCAACAGAAGTTTTTAGTTTTAATTCTTTCCAATTTCTTAATAATTTATTTTGAAATATAATACAACTATTGAGTACATTATAAAACCTTACAAATTATAGTTACTCGATTATAACATTATGTGTAAAATTGAAAAATAAGTAATAGAATTGCAAGGCCAGTTATATTAAAATTATTTTACCCATTTTAAAGACAAAAGTTCTATTAGCTTTTTCCATGTGAATAATTTTTTCTCTATGCCACAACAATAAATCGATTTATCGATAAAACATCGAGTTAAATTCATATTTAAAAGGGATAAAAAAATACTACGCAGTTACAATTTTACAACATATCTAACAACTTCAACAATCCCGCGCCCTCAACACATGATCATCATCTGCTATACAGCTTTATCTAATAAGAAATAGCAAGTACATCGTTACTATAAATATTAGGGATTGATATTTCAATATCACACGAAAACTAGAAGATAAACCTCAAAATGAATATTTTCAATTAGTCCCCATTTATTAATTTATACAGGTGCATTTTTACAACATCAAAAACTATTTATTACAAGGTACAAGTAGATGCAACACAATTGTCATGAAAACATGGCTTCGCATGGCGGTGCGATGCAAAGTTTCAAGCTCTGTAGCTCATTTCTAATCACAAGACGTCCTTGTGGACAGACATAGAACAATCAGATAATCATACGGATAAAAGCACATTTAATTGAATCCCATTCTACTTCAGACAGACAAAATTAACATTTTATCAGCATTACATCGAAATAAAGGTTTTTCCAAACTACATTCTGTTGCACATGCACTTATACAAAGAATCTTTAATTCCTTGCATGATGTAAAAATGAAGTTTTCGTTAGGGAAAGTCTACACCGTGTTTTACCATAATATGGACATAATATTAAAATATCTTTAGCATAAGATAATGGATCCACTTTTTTTGTCTCCATTAAGGTGGAGGTTTGGATGGTATAGAAATTTTTTGTAATAGTTAAAAGACTAAACCACGAGCTAACCTCGAAAAAATATTATTTTGTTCATGTTTCGTGACGGTAATTGTTAGCTACAGGTCAAATGTTAAAATCAAATATGCGTATGCTAGTTTGTTTTACTATTTAGTGTTTCTGGTATTTTCGTGTTGTTTTGCGGAATCTTTATTTAACCTTTAAAAACTAATATACAAATTGTTTTGGATAACCACCGCAGCAAAGTCCTCATGGAGGTGACATACAACCTACACCATCATCCGACAAATCAAGCATGCTGCTTCAGTAATGCAGCCTTCAATCGCAAACTTTAAAATAGTAACAGGTTATAGGTTAGGTTTTTGTTAAAGGCTGTGATGGGTGGACAGGATAGAATATCCGTGGCGTAAAGACAGACAGTTTGATGAAATTATTCCCAGCCCACATCTCGAGTGTTGGAGTCCTCTCTCTCTATGCTCAACAAATTTTGAATAAAGATTAATTTTCAGTTTAAAACCCAACACGTTGAGCTAGTTAACGGAAAGTGCTCTAAATATATCCTATAATATATACATAATGATACAATAATGGATGGCGTCCACATCGATATATACAGATGATAAAATACATTATATATACAAACAAAAACCGTGAGGTTAAAGCTTGATTACCTTTGATGCCTAAAAAAAAAAGTGTGAAAAAAGTTTCATTTTAAAAGTAAAGTGAAATTTAAATTGTGTGAATAAAGTTCTGAAAAATATGTCTCTCCGTTGTAAGAATACACAGGACAAAAGGAGCTCTTCCACTTATTAGATCCCCATCGGCGCAGATCCCTTTTATTGAATGGAACAGATTTAACATTTATGTTTTTCTTACAGCACTCAATCATATTTAATCTCACCGCAATTGTTGGAAGTGCTATATAATTGGTCAGGAATGTGAGTGAATTACAGCAATACTTAAGAGTGATTAAAAGGTAGTAAGTTAAGAATTAAGGTGATGTAAACCTTGTCAAGCAAAATTAATGTTTTATCATCTGCCTGTTCTTGCCTGTTAAGGGGCTTTTACAGAAGTCTGGAAAACATTCTTCCCCTCTATATAAATATTTCTACAAATTTATAATTTTTCCCCTAATCTTTATACAGGTGAAATTTAAAGTATCAGTTTATAATTTTAGAAAGAAATTTCAAGAGCAATAAATATTCCTTATTAAAAAATGAAATCAAATAAAATAAATTTGGAAATATCATTCTGATTGGGATTTTTCTTCTTATAAAATAGGGGATCGGCCCTCCGCCTATTTTATAAAAAAAAGGATGATAAAGGCCAGGGTCAAAATAAAAATAAGCGGCGGCTTGTAAAAAATGTGCAATTTCCTTCTATAATCTTTGTCTGTTTTTTCCATGCTATATCTCTAAAAACTGAATGGACGTACAGAATTTAAATTTACATATACAATCAAAGCTTATCATAAAAATGAAGCTTTAACTTCCATCATTGGAGTTCAATGTTCCGACAAATATAAATGTCGGACGTTTTCAATTAAGAATGCATGAGTCACCTGCGAAAGGAATACGACCTGAAAACATTAATATTTTAAGACATATGGTCTGATTATTAACGCTACTTAATATCAAGCTTTTAAACTATAATATATTAAACATAATGAGTTTTAGTATATTAGGCTGAAAAGTCTTTTCATAAAATTCTGTAAATCTTTCTATATTGGTTTCCTGTGCCTTATAAATACACACAAAAATAAATATCTATATGAAAATTCGTCTCCACTATGTCCTCTTCATTCAATTCAGCTGACTAGAGCAATTAGAAAGGCTATTATTCAGAGTGAATTTGTAACTCAGGATATGAATTGATATTGTAAACTTGAATGTTTATATATTCTATTTAGTTACTCACTAATTGCTTCTTTCCCAGAGTAAGTGTGAATATGAGACCACTTTCGATTTAACGTCTTCCTTCCGTTCCCGTATACTAAATCTGAACGCGTAAGTTGGTGAATTGGCCTGTTGATTTATTGCGGAGAGAAAACCAAATATTAACCCAGTATTCTCAAAGTCATGTATCGATTTTTTGACACTCTCGATTACCGTTCTTCAATTACCTCCCCTGAGCTCTCTAAATTGACGAGGCAGTTGTGAATTGACCTGTTGATTTATTACCGGAAAAAACCAAAATATTAATCCAGTACAATTCCTCAGACTCTGAGTGATCAATGTTTAACACTCTCGAATACCGTCCTTCACACTGTCGATTTATTACGGAAAAAAACAAATATTATCAGTATTCTCAGGACTCTGTGTCAATGTTAACACTCTCGTATTACGTCTTCCCTACCTCCTGGATTCTAAATAATGACATGAGCAGTTTGTGAATATGGGCCATGCTTGAGATATTATTGCGGAAAAACCCAAATATTAATCAGTTTTTTCGCAGGAGTCTGGTGTCAATGTTAAACTTCAATAAAAATATATGAATAAAAACACCTCGGTAAATTATACAAACATTTCAATGAACAACTGATAACCACACATTAACATAAAATTAGGCTCCAACGGAAACTCCTCTAGATCCGCCAGTGCGTATACGGTAATTGTTAAATACTAGACAATCTAATTGAACGACGCAAACACAGTGTGTCAAATTCTTCTCCGGAACTAATGACCTCACTTGACACCACGTGGGTCACAGACAAAGGACTTCAGCTTTAAAGAGCATGGCATTGTTGTTCGACCTATTCAAGAGAGACAAACGAATTTGGAGCTTCTCATTTCTTCATAACTAAGAAATCTCACAAAATGGAATTATAATTTATTTCAACTATAACAACTGTAAATAAAAAATTCCATTCCTTATGTACTTATTAGTTTTAAAGCAACTAGGATCATTTTATTCTAATTCCTATAGAGGACAACAACAATTTTATAATAGGTTTTTTTTTCTTCAAACCACATGAGAGTTTGTGAAACTAGTACCCAAGAATATGGTGAGTGAGTATGTTTGCAATGGAATTATCCCATACATAGGTGATCCAATTATCTTTATAGTTATCTATCAGCGAAATTATCACACTTTCTCAAATTTAAAAACTGGTATGTAATTTTGTAATCTGTTTGTTATTTCTTTCAGTCTAGATGTTTTTGTTGTAGAACATGAAATTAGCTCTTATTTGAATTGTGGTAAACTTGGCTAAGTAAAGTATCTGGTTTATTTTTCTTATTGCTCCTTTCGAGTATTAATAATACCTCTTACCTAGAAAGTATATAACGCAGCCCATATGAAAATCAAACATAATACTCAAGGACAATCTTTATCAATTTAAATATCTCAAATTGGCTTGACCTTGTATTTCAGATATCACACCGACCATTTGAATATGAGTTTTCAGATAGAGTCTGAAGGATAGAATCATCGTCCCGAAGCGGAATGTCTACCTGTTATACCCATAAGCTAATACCTATGACCCGTCCTTATCACACGCTAGATATGAAGATAAGTGAGAGTAACGTAACTTTCCTTGACCAAATGTTTAATTAAAATTGCTACTAATGTCAAGTGCCGTCATATTGAACAAGCAAACGAACAAAACCAACATTTTTTTAGTTGCTAAAGAAATCAGGGATCACATTTAAGACAATGTGTTTGCGTTGATGAATAAAAGCGTACAGAAATATTCTCTATGTTGCGTAATAAAAGCTAAACGACACGAAGTTTAAAATTATTAACATAATTAGCAGCAAATTTTAGGTAACAAATATAAAAATAACTTTCTATTCTCTTTTTAAAGTATTTGGCTCCTTCAAAGATAGAATAAACTAATCGATTACTTCCATCTTTGTGTTCTATATATATATAGTGATAAAAATAACTCATTGTTGTGTAAATTTACGATATATAGTTATTCTATTACACCATCTTTTAAAATAATAACAGGCTGCTAGTCGTTTTTAATGGTTAATACTAAGTATGTTATTTAAATTTACGTAGACTGATCATTAACTCATATAACATTACATTATTTAAATATTAATTAAAATACGAGATTGCTTTACAGAGATAATTCGCTTTATTACAAAAACTACTTTCCTCTATAAATCAAAAACTAACTTATTTATATGTCTACACGTCATGTCTACATTCTGGAACCCATTTTTTATAGTTTATTGTAAACTAATTTTATCATAACAGCAAGTAAAGATATTGAAGGGATGTTGGAAATGGTTTGGAAATTAAGTGCAAAAATGCTTCTCAGCTTGTAAAAGGGACTAAAATGGCTGCCTTACTCTAATCCCAGAAGAGAAGTCTTTATTGGTATGGGTGGATTTACATTTTTTCTTCCCTCATTCATCCCCATATTTTTCACTATCAGTGCTTATAAATCATGTTAGTAAAAATAAATTAATTTTAAAATAATTAAGTACAACTACGTTATGGATTATGTAATAAATGTATAAACTAGTGATTTCGATGCTGTAACCAATTAGTTTTAGTCTGAGCTTAAAGTTAAAGCTAATATATGTTATAGTTGCATCAAAAGTTTCAAAAAAATTGTCCATGATCATAACTAATTCATATGACCTAGACACGTTGCAATTGTGTGTTTAAACATAAAAGGTTTTTGTTAGGAAAATATCATTACAGTCGAAAATATTTATAACGGACATATTCATATAATGCTATACTCAAGATTTGGTATAATATAAATGAACATATTTATTGATTGTCTGGAAAAGATTAAGAACCTAGATTTAAGATTTATTCGATTAAAGATCACTGAACAGTTTTATAGTTTAGCATAATATTACAGTTAAAAGAATATGATTAAAATCCATAAAATCCATGGAAAATTTCAGGTTTATTATAGAGACATGGTATTTGCAAACAGGAGCTACGCTTCTTTTAGTTCAAAGCGCCAGCCGTTAATGCAATATCCATGTAGATTTACGGTAATACGGTTGGATATCTAGATTGTCCGAATTGTTGCACAGTAAATGGTTTTTGATCCTGGTACCCCGCTCCATTGGCTCCAATAACCTGTGTTAAAAAATTGTGTTATAGTATAAATCTGGAGCCTATCGTTTTGATACATAAAAAAGACATTTCCTAATGATCGATTTAGTGTCAATAGTTGATAATGGGTATAAGGGGGAAGATGAAATGACAAATATTACGTCAAAAGCAATAATCATGATGATTTGTTTGTAAAATATGCAGTATTTGTATATTAAGTACGTGCATGAAAAACTTAGATAAAATTCTCTACAATTATAAGATTTTATAAACTAGATTAATCAAGAAGAATTTCCGTGTTAATATAAAAATTCAGATATATATATATATATATATATATTATATATATATAATATATATATATATATATATATATATATATATATACCTGAAGACGGCTTAAGCCGAAATATAGAAAAATGTTTATTAAAATTATTAAAGAATTCTTATTGAAGATTAATATATATATATATATATATATATATATATATATAATCCAGTAAACTTGTAAAGACGTAGAGTTTAAATTAGACTTTAAATCCATTTGGATCAAAATGGTTTCATGATGATATTTTTTTACATCACTCATATGGATTTATAAGAAGTTCAGGATCTCTATGGAATAAATGGTGTTGGTCCCAGGATTCCTCTTCGTTGACTTCAAATGGCTTCTCACGAACAAGCTTCAAGTAACATTTGTTTCGTAGAACTTGAATTCAACTGTTTGTAGAAATATTTTTAATTAGGTAGTAATTTAGTAATTAAAAGTCATTTGGTAATTTAAAATATACGACTATAGTACGTTTTATGGATAAAAATGAGCAAAAAATAATAATAAAAAATCATTTTACCTTACCTTTTTCGTGAGGAGCATCCATGTAAACTGTCATTAACCTTGTAACCACATGTCATGGTTTCTTAAAACAAGCTAGGTATGGCTTAAAGGGTTTTTGTAAGTATTAAAATCTGCTATTATTGATATGATTTTATAATAAATGCCTTACTAAACATCAAATAGCAAAAATCTATATTTTTATTGTAATAAATAAGATGTAAAATACAAAAATATATATAGAATAAAACTACTAAAATTTAAAAGTGGGTCCTCGTGCTAGCTCTACCACGGACCAGTGACTCATAAGAGCACGCCAGACCTGCGAAAATCCCTAATATAAAATAAAATAAATAAGGCCTTTATTCTTGAGCGGATTTCAGTTTACAATTTGTTTTACAAATCGACTCACGTCAAACTAAATCATAACAGTACAATTCGTATTTTAAAACTGTGACACCCAAATATTGCGTGCTGGTAATTTACATAGAAAATTCATACTTAAACAAGAATACATCATTAAGGTACCTATACAGTTTTAACTTCCTTTTTGAAAGTTTTAACAGACAAAGTCTTTATAAACTGATGGTAAGGCATTGTACTCCTGGGGTCCAAAGTACGAGAAGGACCTTTTTTGTAGCCTCCAACCGCACACGCGGGCAGTTAGCAGCTTGTCGTCCTGTCGAGTGTGCCGTTCTCTTAGAGTCGCTCGCGCCACTAGTTTCCGTCTCAGGTAAGAGGGTTCACCAGTTACCAAAACCTTATGCACCAATGTCACAGTTTGGAGCCTACAAATATCTTGAAACAGAAGTGTAAATTTGCTCTTTTGCAGATAAGGTGAGATGTGAGTCAAATTTTTTTAGATTATAAACAAACCTCAGCGCAACTGTTCTGTATCCGTGCAAGGATGACATTTGCCTCTTGAGTTAAGCAGCTACCAAACACTGGAAGGGCGTAATATATTGATGGAAATACCAGAGAATTTACAATATGCAAGCTTTGAAAGCATTGGAATTAACGCTCTGTATCTATTCAAAACTCTCAATTTACACATTGCACGTTGAGAAATCAATTCAACATGTTTAAGAAAGTTTAGCTGATTGTCAATTATAACTCCCAGGACTTTAACAAAAACACGATCTTCCAAACAAATACCCTCAACAGAAACAGAGAGAAGACTCCTGTTCATGGTCTCTTTAATGGATGGTGAGCAAAAATGCAACCACAGAACACTTATCTGCATTCAACTTTAGGCCATGTCCCTCCGACCACTCTTTAACCCTACGCAGATCAGCATTGAAACACTGCACCGCTTCATGGACACCTGGAGGGGGATATGTTAAAAGCATCTGAGAGTCATCCGCATAGGAATAGAGTGAACACGAGGACAATGCAAGTTCAAGATCAGCAGTATATAAAAATGAACATAACAGGCCCTAAAACATGACCCTTGAGGAACACCTGTATCCTTCGACAGCGAGGAAGAGCAGTTTTCTTTTACCCTTCGTCACCTGACTCCGTCCGCTCAAATATGAGCCAAACCATTTTATAGCGATTTCATTAAACCTATAGAAATTTAATTTGGCAAGAAACAGTTTCATAATTCACTGAGTCGAACGCTTCAGAGAAATCAAGCGTCGCCAAAATACTTCCAAAACCTTTATCTTTCGCTACATGCAGCTTCATCCATAATGTTTATCAAGGCGGAGGTAGTGCTGAAAAGACTTCCTAAAAACCAGACTGATGTACAGGAAGAATATTTTTCAGCCTCAATGAAAGCTGTCAACTGATTCACCACTACCTTCTCAAGGATTTTTGACATGGCCGGAAGGATCGATATCGGCCTAAATTGGGAAATCACACTTGGATTCTTTATTTTGGTTATGGGGCGTGACAAGACTTTGCTTTCCAGCATGATGGAAAACACCCAGAAGCAAGGGACAGGTTAACCAAATGCGTAATAGCTCCCCATGGCTTTCACTAGCCTGATAGATATTCCATCAGTCCCCACAGCCACTGACGTAATGTTATTCATTATGCAATTTGATCTCACCCTCAGTAACTGGCACAAAATTGAAACCATGCGCCTAGATCCTCACAAACATTGTCTTCTGTAGAAATCCAGTTTCTCGAGGCTAATTCCTGCTTCCACCACACATGCCTGCAAAGTACCTGTTGAGGTCATCAGCTGATAATCTTATATCGTCACTATTACGGTCATTTTCCAGCAACTCCACCGGACCGTAAAACACCCCAGAATGATTTAGAGTCCTTACAATTCAGCTTGTCGTGAAAGTAATTTCGTTTTGCTCTTCTGATGGCGCAGTTCAATTTATTTCGTGCCTATACAGTACAAACGTTCTAGCAGCCGAAACATCACTATCATGCAGTCTGTGTTTGAAATAATTTTTTTCTTTTGTGAGCTCTCTTATCTCGTCACTCCGCCATGGGGCTTTCTTCTTGGTGACTTGCTTTCTTGTTAACGGTACGCAGGTGTTCAAGCAGTTGGACAATGTAGGTAGTTTAACAATTGACTAACTTTATCGACCGAGGTCTTTGTCTCAATATCATCCCAATCAATACGTGAAAATAAAGAAACATAAAGAGACACATCGAAATTGGAAAAATTTCGATAAGTTATAAATTTCCCCTTTGGCCTATAGTTGCCATACCTGAGATCACAATATACCAGGTGGCGGTCCGTAATTTGTTTACGTCTTGAATCAAGAATTTTGGACGTATCCACTAAACCAAACTTTGTCTATGTCTAGACCTTTATTCACAACAATATGGTCGATCAATGTCGAAGAGCTCTCGGTGACACGAGTGGGCTCTGTTATTGAGTTGTACCAACCCTAAAGATTCATACAGGTTTTTCAGGAATCTAACAATCGGCCTTAATAGTATCCATAAGATTTACATTAATGTCACCCAACAAAACAACATCAATCAACATCCAACATCTGATCAATAAACAAAGAATACAAAATAGAACTCAGGGTGGAATATATAACACAGGGTGGTTTATATACCACGCACACACACAGCTTCTTGTTTCTCAAACTAAAACTTGCCACAGATATATTCTAAGCGACTATCAACATTGTTCAAATAAACCTGCGTCATTTGCAGATGATTTGCAACCAGGAGGTGCCACTCCTCCACCAGCGGCTTCCCGGGAGACCCTCAGCGCCCTGTCTGTCCTTGCGCCATAAAGAGTAGCCCATCTAACAATGAAAGAATCTGAGGAAACATCTGGAGTCCAACCACGTCTCCGAGAGACCAAGAATGTCAAAATTTGAAATCATCAATAAACCGCACACAGCTCCTGGAAACCTGTGTTCATTGATCTCACATTTAAGTGCCCTACTCTGGAAAACAACTCGCCCCTCTGATGCCGTTTTCCGACTCCTTATGCTGAACAGAAGCCTTGTGACACCTCAGGAACAGCTCTAAAGTCGCCAGGAACTGCGGAAACCGGCGAACATCCACCCGGAAAAAGTTTTTTTCTCGTGCAAACACCTGAAAATAAAATTCCCCGAACCAGTAATTTCCTGCCCTATTTAAGTGACGACCATCACGAGCAAGTGTGATACCCCCTCACCAGGCGGTTCGCGTCAACATAAGTGACATTAAAATTAATGCACATAAACTTCTAGCTGTTCATTAAAATTACAAAGTTGGTAGTGGTGCAATGTCTCGCCTAGTTAAAATAATACACTACTCAACATAATGTCAGAAATTGGAAAAGTGTTTTTTTTGCGGTACTCAACAGGTCCGCCATGCTATGAAGTGCCGCGCGCTTCCCCCAACCGCCATTGTACCCAGGTCGTCCGTTATAACCATCAACAAGATTATTGGTTAGCCAACATGAATATAAATAATTTTTGGCTGGTTTGGCACATACTTCAAAAGCCTTTGCTTAATATGCTCAATTTTTGCACCTGCATTGGATATCTAAGGTGGCCCCATTTTTCAAGCAGAGATTCCCAGCATTATCGCAACAATGAGTCACCGATGACCAAGACATTCTTTAATGTCCCACCGCCAAACCTGCCCGATCAGTACCCCGCGACCGCTCAGGAGTACAACCCTCACTTAACAAGTAATTGTTGGTGTTCACCGTTTTGGATCCCATTACAGAACATGCATAGGGTGAAGCCGGGCTTTTCGGTTGACTCTGTTACTACATTTGCCCCTCAGTCGTTTTTATTCGCTTAAAACTATTTCTAGACTAGTGATTTCTGTTTAGGTTTTTCTCTCCATACACCTGATACATTTTTAATAACTCTAATATCATTTTCACATGTTATATTATTTGAACCATCTAAAAATATGATAACGAATTTCTACATAGCGGCCCAGGCCTCTTTTTTTTACACAGTATGTTTGGGATTTATGACTAGTAGTCTTATTTTCGCTTTCGTTTGAACAACATTCCATTCACTGGGATCTAGCCTAAATTGTATGACTCATAGTTTTGGCTATTTTTACATTCAGGTTGTGTTTTACTTAAATCTACAGTTCTATTTAACATTATTTACAGGCAATGATTCAACCTTGCTAGGGCTTGCACAACTCAGCAGGGGTAGCACTAAAGAACCATCAGACCAGTCCTGTCACTAGACTCCTCGTCAGCAGTAAAGTCCGGCGTAAAGAAGTTCCTGTACCAGTCCATGAAAGAACATTGAGACGTGGGCCCCCGAGCACAAAAGCCCCTCAGTTACAAGTCTAGTGTTCACTAGCACACTTATACCGCATTCAAAACTGTTCTTTTGTTGCATACAGCTAATTTCAGTAAAGTTACATTCTTCCACCCCCCAACTTTGAGGCCGTTAACTTAGCAGATAAATTATTTGACTGGTTTAGGGAATCAAAATGATAAGCTGCTCCCTCAGCAACATCCACAAATAACAAACTCCAGTGCGTCCCTGAGTCGTCCTTTCAGGGTCGCGACGTTGTTACTAACACAACAGAAACATAAATGCGAAGATGAAAGGGACACCTGCGACAGAAGCGCCTTAGCATCATCTTCTGCCCCCAATTTTACCATCTGAACAAGAGTTGGGCCCAGAATTAATGAAAGCTGCGCTAAAGTTTGAACGGGTATGAATCACCATGTCGCCCGATGCGGAGCGATGTGCACGGCGCAGGCAGCGATGTCAGGTGGGACGTATTCAGTCAGCGGCAGGCGCAGCAGTAAATGCTCCGTTCCGCCAGCCGTGAGTTGAGCAGGGTACAGGTCAGGCCGTGCGGCGTGGCAGCAGTGGTTCACCGCGGCGCAATGCGCCACAGATCAGTTTCGCGCGCCGATCAACAGACCAGCTTACCGTCTACTGCATGCAGATCGATGATAATGTCGTAAGACAACCATCAGCAAAGTCAATATGCACCAACTACTCACAGTTCCTCCGATCGACGTTCAAGCAGATTTCGATCGTGCATAAATAACCAGTTCCCAGACAGCACGAATACAACACCCAACAGTGAGTAAAAACCACTCTTAATCAATAAAAATTTCAGACACATAAATTATGATTGTATTCTTCAGGCAATCAGTGTTGCCAGGCAATATCAGGCGCGGGAATCGAATCCGCGACTCCAAGGCAAACTCCCGCGTCCAGAGTAGTGCCTTAAGACCACACAGCTATTTCTGACTTGATGGTTTGTGCAGATAGCTCACTCACGATTTCGCTCCAGCATTAACCTCACTCACGATTATCGTTTTTGGCAGCGCTCGCGATCGTGACTCGTAGGGCTTACAGGGTTAAGATCCTTCAATAATTGCTGTCCTTGTGGAAATTCATAGATATAGATTTGTTTTAAGCATACACTCCAAGAATAGTGACTATTAATTTTCAACACAAAACCATAATACAACCAACAGTGCTTTGCGTGAAATTGTATAGCATATTTAAAAACAGAAAGTAGACTTTAATATTCCCAAATTTCCGAGAGCCTGCTTCAATATTGACACTTTCGATCACAGTCGTCCTCTTACCTCGCGGATTCTAAATTGACCTGTCAGTTGTGTAATTGCTCCGTGATATGTTGTGGAAGTCAACCAATATTTGGCGAGTTACTATAAAGATGTATAAATAACCGAACAGTAAAAATGTGAACATATTGTCAATAAAATAATCACGGTCGATATTCACAAATATATCTGCAAATCATAAATGCTCTTTTCTTTTAAATTTAACTTTCTAAAGAAAATAATTTTAATTAATTTAGCTATATTTTATTTTATTTATTTTGCTTATTGTGGTAGAATCCACCGCAATAAGCAATGTTAAACAACATGATAAATCAGATACTTAACAAATGACACTATACTCGTATATCACAGTAAATCTGTAAGGAGTGTTCACCGCACTCGATAAAATAAAGCAATAATTTACTACTTTTTTGAAAATGTAAAAAATTACATTGATCTTGACCTAACACAATGTTATTTCAGAACTATCAGGTAGCTGCGTGATTGAACGCAATTTGTAAAATAGATGTCCTTATACTACTTAATAAAACCTCTTATGATGTAATATGATAGTGCATATATGACATTTTTTAAAACGTAAGTTGCATGTATCAGGTTTCACATTAATATAACAATCATTATGAAGAGGATCTTTTATCATGTTTTGCACGTGAATGTGATATAAATTATATAATTTAATGAATAACGTAACGAAAAACATGGTTTGTATGTCTTGATTTTAAAGACTAAAAGACAAGAGCGTATAAAAGCTGTCAGTAAAGTAGAACTCTCTCATCAAAATAAAGATAGGTCGTCTAGTGTCAACACATGCAAAATGTTGAGAGTTTGATAACAGGTTATCTTGAGGCTGGTTTGATAAAGATAGCTACACATTTCTGTAAAGCTATGGTTTGTAGTGTTATACACGTTCATGGTCGTCTCCCAATCAAGTTGTGTTTTTATGACTTTGCTGTCTTTTGATTCTCTGCAGGTAATTTTAATTTAACTAATATTTTAATTAACTTCATATTTATTTATAATATTTATAATTTACAATACATACAAAATGGTTTAAACAACAAAAATCCATTACTATTTATTTTTAATTAAATTTGAATTAATTTTGAAAACACGTAAAGATTTCTTTACACTGTTTAGGTGCTTACAAGGCATTGTGAAACTTTAAATCAATAATATACAATTTAAATATATTTACTAAACAAAAGCATGACTGTGTTGGGTTCAAAATCGCTGAAAAAGATAGCTCTGCTTATTATGTAATTTATTTTTATAATGACAAATTTATTAAACCAGAAACGAAAGAACTTTTCAGCTTCGACAGACGGTTTGGCCAAATGTTCATGTTCAGATTTACGTTGTACGTATTTCTTATGTTCGCCCACCGACAAAGATGATATTCGATGATTATTTTAAATAATACTTTTAGATGTTTATTTTGAAAATTTGGAACGTGTACTTTGAGTTCTTTTAAACAGGAAATAACTAGTATACCTATCCAGCTATGAATACGTCATTAGTACCTAAAAAATAATCATGTCAATAAGGAATTGTAAACCACCTTACCAGACGACATAAAAAATGTGATAAACACTTGAATCAACTTGTTGTTGAAATACTACGTGGCCTTTAATCTAAATTTTAAAGAATCTAATCAAATCGGAAAATCAAATACTATGTTATCCGAAGAGGAATCATATTTATCAAAACAGAATGTTTGTTACTTAAGATTCACATACAAACTGATTGTTTGAATAGTTGATAGCAACGAAATAAAAGTCACTATTATTATTATTATAAACATCATAAACTAACTGGGCTTTCATAGTTATGTGTTATTCTACGATAATCCACTCTCTGTTAAACAATGTAAAACACCTTTTATGACCCCTCTGTTAATTCTAACTACTTTTTCACATAACAAATCAACATTGATATAAGTATGAGCACGGTGGCTAATTTAATTCTCTTTGTTGGGTTTCAGGTACAAATGTGACTATGGCTGTGGTCACTGACTCTGTTCTGGTGGATGTGCTCATAGCTTTCATTCCTGTTCTGTCCTTTCTGTACTGGTACATCACAAATAACGATGACTACTGGGACAAACGAGGCGTGGCCAACGTGAAGAAAGGGTTCTTTTGGGGTGTCTTTTTTGGAAAACAATCACAAACTGACGTATTTAAGGTGATATACGATAGATTTTCCTGACGAAAATTATGTAGGACTGTTCCAATTCAAAACGCCTGTTCTTATGGTGCGAGATCCTGACCTAATAAACAAGATTTTGGTGAAAAATTTCACTGACTTCCAAAACAGGGGAAACCCAATACCTAAGAACGATATCATCTCTAAAAATTTGTTTGGATTAAGAGGAAGTGAATGGCGAACATTACGTCACAAGTTAACGCCCACTTTTCACAACTGGTAAATTGAGAGGAATGTTTCGAGCAGATCTCCAAAAGTAGTGAAAATCTGCTTAAAAAGATAGAAGAGGTTTCAACTGTGAATAAAGAAGTTAATTCTGGTAACGTTCTGTTTGAATTCACGTTAGATGTGATCGCAAGCTGTGCTTTCGGAGTCCAGTTCCCACCAGGTAGTCCTGACTTCAAAAAGTTCAAGATGATTGTAAAAAAAATGTTTTCCGGTTCCCGTTTGCGACTTTTAAAAGTCACCTTTATAAAAATGGCGCCAAAAATAGCTGAATTTTTTAACATTACATTATCTTCAAATGAAGCTACAGAATATTTTATGAATATGACCAAAGCTACTATAAAATGTCGTAAGGAAAATAATATCTACAGAAACGACTACTTTCAACTGTTGATATCACTGAAGGAGGATTGAAGAGAATGGGAAGATCAAGCCCACTGTAGCTTCTCACGTTAATGAGGAAGACACTGTCCATTAACCAGATGAGTTACACAGAGGAAGATGACAAATTCCTGGATAGATCTGAGATATGTAAGTTGTATATCAGAAACTTTATTCTAGTGCAATGTAATTCATTCTAGTTGTCAGAACAGTTGCAAAGAGCACAGATAAGACTGTGGAATAAAATAAATTGTAAGTATGAAATGGTGGCATAGACAATTGTGCTTTAAAACTTCGCTGTACACATAGTTCCCCGGTTTGTACTGCTAAGTCCACTACATGCTAAGAGACAGTTAAACCACTGTTTAGTTATATCCTACAAAATATCTTAAGCAATTCCTATTTAATTTCCAGATATTCCATTATAATTTTATAATTTACAGCTAAATTACTTGAATTTGAAGTGTTTCAGAAACAGTATTTTTTTATAAACAATCAAAAACTTAAAGGGACAAACGGTGGAAGATTATATAGCTTACCTCAAACTTGCTTTCACAATTTTACCGCTGTATCACTTTTCCATCTTATTCATCCTAGCCTACATTAATTGAGTAGAAAATATTAATTGGAAGTCTATTTTTAAACACAAAAGTTAATAGCATAGCTGCGAATAAATCTTTTGTCTTTGCTCGATAACATGCGAAAAAAAAACATGCTTGGGAAAACACTACTGATCTATTAAATATTTAATGATAGAGTCGCCGATATGTCCTGTGTGCTTCCTATCATTCAAATATATCAAAATAGTTTCAGAGATTTGTACCGAATGATCATTTACACAGCGATGGATACGGTTGTTTCTTAAAAAATGTTGAATATTGTTGACAAAGCATTAATATTACCCATACAACAGGTTTCACAGATGAAGTAATTGCTTCAAACACTATTCATATTCCTGACTGGTGGTTCGGAAACAGTGGCTCGCACAATTGGCTTTGTTCTGTTTGAGCTATCGAGACATCCTGAATTTCAACAAAAACTTCAGCAGGAGGTGGATTCTGTGTTGTCTAAACACCGGGGGTTGGTCCTATGAGGCTCTCAGGGCCATGACATATCTGGATCAAATCATTCAAGGTAAATAACCGTCCTGCAACCAATCACGTTTAGCCGTAACTAAAATTTTCACTTTTGCTGATTAGAATTCTTTTGAACAGAGTCACAGAGGATGTACCCGATCCTACCCATGCTGAGGAGAGAGTGTGGTCTGTGTCCGCTCGTTAACAAAGGTACCTGACTCTGACCTCATCATAGAAGAAGGGAACGTTGATTCTTATTTCCCGTTGTTGGCCTTCACAAAGACCCCAACACACATACCCTGAACCCATTCCACAGTTCAACCCTATGAAAGATTTTCGACGGGCCAACAACGTTCAAACCCAGCTTCAACGATTCCTTACCCTTTGGGCGATTGGGGACCAAGAATTTGTATTGGTAATTCATATTTAAGAATTTCATATTCATTTTATAAGTCTACTATACTCCGGGGTATTATTTTGGAGT
>NW_025782496.1:0-34401 GCF_021130785.1 Homalodisca vitripennis | reverse complement strand
GAATCATAGCCTATATACTACGTGTTTAAATGCTTTAGCACTTTACTATCTGCATTACAGTTACCCGTATATTATCTGCAATAGCCTATTATTTAATATAGTGACCGTGAGTATTTATAAAATTATGTCTGATTGCTCTGTTTGCAAAAAAGCTACCGGTCAACCAAGGCATAAAATTTGTTGCTCAGACTGCAAGAGAGGCTATGCCATACGTCATGTGTTAGTTTATCCAAAGAAGATGTGGACTATATAAATAATTAATGAGAAGCAAATTTGGCGCTGTCCATCTTGTGCTGTGAGTAGAAGGAAGAGTATGTCTTGTGAGTCACCTTGTGGCCCGGAGTCTGATATCAGAACAGCTTTGTCTGATGTGCTAAAAAAGCTCAATGAAGCTTCCGATGACCGTAAGCGAATTGAGTCTGAAATTAACAAATCGTTTGAGTTTGTTAATGAACAAATTAATGAACAAAACAACGTAATTCAAAAAGTCAAAGCGCTAAGTTAACTGAGTACCTTCAGCTTATTGAAGATTTAAGGATGAAAAATATTCAGCTTCAAAGGAAGGTTGCTGATTTGGAGCTCAGAGTTGAGGACAATGAGCAATATATGCGCAGCAACACACTTGAGATTCAGGGGATTCCTGAAAGCAAAAACGAAGACGTGTACGAAGTTGTGAAGAAGGTTGGCGTTGTTCTCGATATAAACATCTCCAGAGAAGCTATCGATGTCTGCCACCGTCTAAAAAAAAGAAATGATGCTGACCGTCCTGCTGGAATTATAGCTAAGTTCGTCAGACGAGAAGACAAGCTAAAATTCCTAGAAAAACGGAGAGTCAAAAGAAACCTAAACTCGCATGACGTTGGTTACACTTCGTCCACTGCTAATCCTGTCTACGTTAACGAGAGTCTCAGTCCTACCAAGAGGAAACTACTGGCTGCTGCACGATCGGTGAAACAGGAAAAGAATTATGCATATTTATGGGTAAGAAATGGCAAAATATTTCTGAGGAAGGCTCAGGGTGATCCCTTTATTATTGTTAGTTCAATGGACCAAATTGAAAAACTGTAAGTAAGTTTTTATTTGGTAAAAAGTCGTAAACACTAACAATCAATATTGTTTGAGACAAAACTAGATTTTTTTATATTTCATCAGAATATATCTAGTCTAAGAGAAAACTTTGATTCTTTTTTAATTTATCTTAATACTTTGCCTTCTTTGCCAGATGTAATTGTACTAACAGAAGTTTGGATACACGAATGTGAAATAAGTTTGTATTTAATTAGTGGGTATAACCAGTATTCAAACTGTAATGATAGCTACAGATCAGGTGGAGTGATTGTTTATGTGAGTGATCGATATGAAGCCAGACGATCAGGCGCTACTATGCAATCAGCTGACGCTCTCAAGGTCACTGTTGACATTGAGTCTGTTGGGCTTTCTGTTGCGATCGTGGCGGTTTATAGGCTGCATTCACATTCTACTGCATCTTTCTTGGATGAATTAAATATCTTATTGTCTGAATCCAAAGATCGGAATTTAGTTGTTACCGGGGATATGAACTTATGCTTGCTTAAGCGGTCACTGCTCGTCGACGAGTATTTAGCGATTATGTCAAGTAATGGCCTTGATCAACTGATTGACTCACCCACTAGAGGAAATAGCTGTTTAGATCATATATTTTTTAGAACTAGAGATAAATGTAGCTTTGAATCTGATGTTTTAACTTCTTTTAGGCAAGACCATGATGCAGTAGTTTGTAATATTTTATTTCCAAATTTGTCAAAAGAGAAGGATACTTTGTCTCCTGAATTTAAAAATAAAACAGATTTTGTCAAAATGGAAAGTTTTCTTAGCACGTACAACTGGTCAGTTATTTGTGAAGAAAACGATGCCAATGTATCGTTTTCATTGTTTGCTGATGTATTGAGACGGGCTGTGGACTATTCAATGTATAAAGTCAAAATCACCTCTAAATATAAGTTGTTAAAGCCTTG
Organism: Homalodisca vitripennis; assembly: GCF_021130785.1. Taxonomy (NCBI): domain Eukaryota; kingdom Metazoa; phylum Arthropoda; class Insecta; order Hemiptera; family Cicadellidae; genus Homalodisca; species Homalodisca vitripennis. The sequence goes on along the minus strand of NW_025782496.1, from coordinate 32,407 downwards.
GATGACTATTGATCTTTGCAAGCGTCAGCGGTTTAGTAAATTACTGTATAAAAAATCAAAAAAAAGATTGAACGATCCAAAATTTCAACGTTTTTTTCAAAATTATAGGAAAAAGTTGAAAAAAGATATTGATGAACAAAAAATACATTATTACCAGAATATTTTTGAGGAAAATAAATATGATTTCAGGAAGCAATGGGAAACAATTAATAACATGCTTGGTTCGCAAAAGAGGAAACATCACATTCCAGGTGTTTTATTCTCTATCCAGGCCTAAAGAACTTATCTCAGACTGTCAAGCTGTCGCTAATGAGTTCAATCTTTTTTTCGTTAATGCAGTTGAAAACCTAATGAACGAATCTGACTGTTTTGATGGCTTTGATTATCGTATGTACACCCAATGTTTTCCTGCTAAGTTTTCGGATAACTCATTTTTTTGCTATCCTACTAGTTCTGAAGAAGTTCTAGCTGTTATCAACAGTTTAAAGTCTAACAAGTCTCCTGGTATTGATGGTATTTCAGCGCATGTAATGAAAAAAATGGGTCATATCTTGTCTCCTGTGTTGGCATTTCTAATTAACCTTAGTTTCGAAACTGGTATCTTTCCTGTCTCTTTAAAAACTGCACTAGTTGTCCCACTTCACAAGAAAGGTTCCAATAAAGATCTCAATAACTATCGACCGATTTCTCTTTTATCTGTTGTCTCTAAAATAATGGAAAAGATTATGAAAGTCAGGTTGGTTCAGTTTTTAGATTCTAATAGGTTTTTTTGTGCAAATCAATTTGGGTTTATGGGCAAAAAATCTACTGAAGATGCTCTCTTAAAGTTCTGTTCAGACGTTTATGAAGGAATTAACAGTGGTAAATTTGTCAGTGGAATATTTATTGATATAACTAAGGCATTTGATGCCGTGGATCACAAAATTTTACTAGACTATCTTTGGGTAGCTGGAGTTAGAGGTATCCCTTATGAATGGTTTAAGAGCTATCTAACAAACCGATCTCAATGTGTAAGATTTCTGAACTCCGTCAGTTCAACTCTCCCGATTAAATTTGGAGTACCACAAGGGTCTGTTTTGGGTCCAATACTATTTTTAGTCTATATTAATAGCTTGTGTAATGGAAATCTATCGGGTTCCCTAACTTGTTTTGCAGATGACACTGCCCTTTGCTATTCCACTATAAATAGTCAAATAGTGTATAGCGTAATGCAAGAAGACCTTGACAAATTGAAAACGTGGTTTGCAAGAAATAGGATGGTCTTGAGCGTAAAGACGAAGTGTATGAATTTTTCTCTAAGAAATAGAAAAGACATACAACAAGATATCTTTTTTAAATGCAAGCAATGCTTAATTTTCGGGAGAAATCCATGTCAGGGTTGCGTTAAAATTGAGAGGGTGGAACAAATAAAGTATCTGGGGGTTATTCTGGATGAAAGGTGTAATTGGAGGGAACACATTTTGAATGTAAAAAACTATTTAAACAATTCATTGAGGAAGTTTTATTTTCTTCAGTATTTATGTCCAATATCTGTCTTGAAAACTATTTACTATTCTATAATTAACTCTAAATTACAATATGGTATTTCATGTTGGGGAGGAGCCTATTATTCTATTATTCGACCTATTATTATAAATCAAAACAAGATCATTAGGGTTATTGTCAGGGCTAATCGGCGTGATTCTTCTTTTCCTCTTTATATTCAGCTTGGAATACTTCCGCTTAGATATTTGTACATTTATAGGGTACTCAGGATATTTTTCTCAAGAGGCGGCCACACACTGGGAAATGTAAATGTTCACTCGATTAGGTTACAAATTTTAAACCGAGTAAACTATTCCTTTTCCTAAATTAGAAGTCTACAAGCGTTTTTATACATTCATAGCTCCGAAGCTCTATAACAAATTACCTTTCGATGTGTCCTCGTCGAAAACATTGGGTACATTCATACGAAGTTTGAAATGCTGGCTTTTTACAATTGTTGATGTAGAGCGACTCATAAATTAGATATTTTGTTGAAGACTTGCTTTATTGTATGAGTGTGTAATGGTTACATCTTTATCTATTGTGTCTAAGTATTCAGTAATGTATGTGTTTGTAAATTTATGTTTATGTGTGTGTATTTGTATGTATGTGTGAATGTGTATAAATGTATATGTATCTGTATGTGTGTATGTGTATGTGTGTTGATTTATGTATATGTATGTATGTGTATGTGAATTTATGTAGTAATTTTATTTTTTATATGTTGTGGTAATGTAATGTATTGAATTTCATTATGAAATACAACTTAATTTTGTGCTTTGTTTTAAATATTGGTATGGTTTATTCATTACTCTAATTATGTATATCTTACTCTGAAAGAGGAGCTGCCAGGCCCATCTGCCTTAAATTAATTAGTGATGGCAACCTCAACTCAGCTAATAGCTCAGAGGTGCCTATCCATTGTACTTTTTGATGTAATTTTTGTGTGAACAAATTATTATTGTAATGTACTTTGGAAATAAAGATTCTTGATTCTTGATTCTTGATTCTAAGTCAATGTGAATTATTGAAATTATTATCTTTTTCAAATTGAATTCCATATATAGAGTTTCATTTAATATCTTGAATGAACCTGAAACAAGAATACAATCCAAATATGTCAAATTGAATCAATTGTCTTCCAACTGAATCGATTATTGCCTGGAGAATGATACGTTATTGACGCCTACAACTCAGTGCACTACAAAAGTATACAAGATTATTAGCATTGCCTACATTACAGTTGAAGGCGTTAATAGAGCGTAATGTAAGTTTTACAGTTTTTAAACATGGGCAAGTTCCCTTGTAACACTAAGTATGATTTTTAACTTGAATTGTAATCAAACATATTGGGCTTAATTTTCCTCTGAAAATTGTATTAGATACTTTATAAAATTACTATGTGGGATTAAAATTACATCGAGATTTTCCATTAAGAAATACTATAAAACGTTCTACGGTTCAAGCAGTAAATACATGTAATGTCTATTTAAAAATAAAAATAGCCTTAGCCAATGTTGTTTTAGTGACATTTGCGAAATTGGTAATATCGTGATTTCAGATTAAGGTGAAATTTGGAATCTTGATTGCTGACATTTTGTTACGTTATCACACGTTCTGAAATCAAGCGTCGAGTCCACACACGCTGCGGTAGCGATGTGAAACCTTTGTCATTTACTGTAGCCACCAATCTCACTCTTGTGTTTTACTGTCACAGCTTGTTTAGAAGAAAATCGAACCATTTATTAAAACCAAGCTACATAAGAAGAGACACTTTTACTAGAAGGTATAATACCTGTGTTAAGCTGTACAAGTCTAAACATGTCTCCAATTTAGTTTAATTGCAATACTACTGTTACGGTGGTTATTTGTTATAAGTTTATTGTAATGATAGAATTGAAAAAACTGAAAGTCAATTGAAAAACTATAGAATATTTTACATTTTCCATTGCTAGTGTTGCAAAAATAGAACTTTACTTTGAGGATTGGAATCTACTCCTTTCTTAGATGAAAAAATCCCTTAAGCAAAGTGTACGTGAAAATACAACAAAATGTAAAGTAATAGAAAGGCAATCGCGGGATTGACCAACAGAAGTGACTACTTTTTGTAACGGACTGTGAATATATATCTCGCAAAAGTACGTTTTCTAATTATTAAATGGTTACTTTGTTATGTTTTAAAATAGTATGAGACACTCAATTTTTAAAAATAAAAAAATTGTATAGCTTTAATAAATGTTTTGGTAATATTTTTTACATTTCTCATATTAAAATGATAACTGACTTATAAATGTTAAAGTACTAAATATTCACACATTTCCATTTTTATCAATTATATTTTAGTTTCCACAATTTGGTCAGAATAATTTTCACTACAATCTTTTATTTACGAAATAATTATTTCACTTTTATTATCATTATAATCTAAAAAAACTGAATTATGGGTTTATACTAACTGAAAAAAACTGTTGAACAAAATCTTACTAAATATCTTGTAAACAAACCATCTTTTTATTAATATTGGTAGTGGAATAATTTCTACATTAGATTGACTTAGCGGTTCGACGGTTACTTTTATGCCTGAAGCCTTAATTAGTTTACGTTTGAAAAATGCTCTGTAAACGCATATGTGGAGTGCTTATGTTGGTGTTTTTAGAACGTCATGTTAATTTCAGATAAAAAATATTGCGCAATTTTAGACTTTTTTAGCAGTTTACATGTTGACAGTTTGGTAAAAAAGCCTAGTTTAGCCTGTCTAGTTTGTCTAGGACACTCAGGGTGCGTTGAGTATGTAAATAGTTAGTGGGACCATGGATAACAATATCACCCATGCAGCTGATGCTATTCCAAATGGAAGACGCAAGTGAGAGTATCTACTCAATGGTGTTTGGAAGTACCTTAATCTACTAAATCCGCTATCCTCGGTTACATTATTCTCTGAGAAAGAGATCGGATTGAGACCTCGAAAAGTAGTGTTCTTGATTTCTTTTGTATTACTTAACAATGGAAATCATTCGGAAAAATATTGTTCCCTACAAAATCCAGCAATCGACAAAAAGAAACTTCAAACAAAGTATTAATTTTCGGTCCGTCCCGGAACTAGTAAACTAATGAAAGATCTTGAGAGATCGCATCTTAAGTTAACTAAATACACTAACAATTAAACCTTTGTGCACAAATAGGTGTGCACCTTATACCTGTAGAGTCAACTCTAAAATCTCCTTTTCATAGTCGGAAAACCAGTAAAATTTGTCTTCTGCATCTAAATCATTACTTAAAGAAAGCGATGAAAATTATCATCGCAAATGAAGCCTCCTATAAAATAGGATTGAATGTAAAAACTGAATAAAAATACATGACCGGTACAGAATTCAATAATATTTAATTTTTGAGCTTTTGTATTGTTGGCTGAGAACCCCAGTTTGGGCCTTGTCTTGTCATAATGTAATGTACTCTAAATCAGTTATTTATTATTCCATTTAAATAATTATTTATTAGTAGATTTGGTAAAGTACACTAAAAATGTAATTATGTGTAATCCATTAGTAAAAATGCTGGTTTTTTATATATTAGAAATTCAAAAGTTTAATGGTTGCCATTTTGAAAGTATTAAAAATATTATAGTATTTTATACTAATTGATCTTATTACCATAAAAATTTGACCCATTTGGTAGGATTTAATCTACAAGTTTTTAAGATTTTAATAAAAATAAATAAAAAAATAAAAAACACGTACATACCGACAGATAGGAAAATAAGCACCAGGAGACCTATGATCACATGGAGAACTGTGTTTTTCTTATTCTGAGAAATAGTTGAAGTACCAATATACAGCAGTGTGAGTTACGGGACACCATGTATAGTATGAGCTATTATACTACTCTAAAATTGGGCGAAGTTTCTCCATTGATGATATATAGAGCAATTATCCCATTGTAGGGCTGGACAGTGTATAAGTGGTTTTACTCCATTGTCATGAAATAACATTGTTTTCAACACTTCCACCCCGGCCTCGCACCAAAATGGTATTGTCTTCTAGCCTTTGTGTTTCTTTGGTTCAGGGAGGGACTCTTAACTCTGTTACAGCTGATCACTTCACAATTACTACTGTTGTGTCTAAAGCTGAATTTTAAATCACCTGTTCTTATAACAAACCTTATGTCAAAACATTTTGTTTGTGATCGATTATTCATTGTATTATCGTAGATTTTATTCCATACAAAAGAATATCTTTCACCCTAACCTGACAGTGTTTTAGTTAGATAACTTTATTGATTCCGCGTTAAGTGCCTACTCTAAGTTCCTAGTTAGGGAGCGACCGGAAGACTTGAGTGCAGTAAACAGTAGTTACATTGCAAGGAACTTTGTGGTTGTGGCGGAATTACGTTGGGTTTGAATGATACAAAGTTAAAGAATTGGTGTTTTTATTACGTATAGTTAAGTGCCGTTTGAAATGAATTGTTGCGTGAACTGTGTAGTACATAGCAGCTTAAGTGGAGCAAAATTATTTTCAACTGAATCTGTGGATTGGATTTAGTGGGAAAAGATTTAAACAAAAGATGTCAAATTTATGAGAGTGTTCGCTGGTAGTCTGATACCATCAAAATAGCAATTCACTTTTATTATGACAAAAAAATCTAAATTTTCTAACTCACTGTGTATTTTTTGTGGTTTCCTGTAAGTTCAGGTGTACGGTACCTAATCACCGAGTTAACAAATCATATTTAAATTAGGTATATTTGATTTGGACTTTTGGTCTTCAAGAATCAAATGAATAACTTATATAAATACCCAACTTAATACGGGTCAGAAAATCCGTGAATAGCTGTTATAAAATTGCTCTTTGAAGAATATGATACTTCAAATTTTAGATTACAGTTACATTTTCAATACATTACTTGAGAAATTGTTTTTAAAAATTACACTTTTCATGGAAATTAAAGTTGTACAATTATAATAAATTTAGCTGATTTATAAAACATAGTCCTGCTTTGATGTAACTAAAATCTTAGAGAAAATTTAAGTTTTGGAATTGAAAATTTTACTTGTTAACAGGCTAAGAAGATTTAAGAGAGTCACAAAATACAACATAAGGTTGGATGTTTTGCTTATTCTGTGATAACTCCCATCAAGTGTCTCATTATTTGTATCTTATTATTTCTGAAGTATAATATTAACTCTTCCTCTCATTCGTTGTTTATTTTAAAACGTCAAGTGTGGGATAATTTAAAATTAATCATCGTTAGGGATAAATTGTGAACTACTGTTATCTCTCGATACAGGAGTAGGTAATTCAACTGAATGAAATTTGTGAGTACATAATCATGTTTACGGCCATTTATTTACAGACTCGCAGTACTATATAATCATTCTTGTAAACTTAGTTTTGATTAAGTATTACCTAAAAGATAATAGTTTTGCGAAGTTTGAAATAGCGGTAAAAATGGAATCTTGATTGTTGACATTTTCTTAACTTATCACACATACTGACATTTCAAGTGTCAAGCCCACACACGCGGCGGCAGCGATGTAGAGAAGTCTTTGTCGTTCTCTGTAGTCACCAATCTGAGTGTTGTGTTTTTACAGACGCATCATGTATAAAAATAAAATCACATCTGAAATCTAATAAGATATTTTGTTACGTAACCACATATAACTAATTATAAAAAAATTGTTAACATTTTTTATTAAAATAATATCGAATTCAATCTGATTTAATTTTTGTTAAAAATAAATTATTTTATAAAACGGACAACACACTGTGAATAAAACAAGTCTTTATAAACAAAATATTTAAAATACAAGATGATTTTTATACAGTTAGACATGACTTCTCACGCAATGTCCAGCTAAAAAGCATAGACATAATAGGAATATTCTTTTCAATTGTGAAATGAAGGATTCTTAAGATAAGCAACGGTCACTGGAAGATATTGACATCTACTGAACCTTTTTTAATTCTTCGACTTTTTGGAGAGTCGATTATTGAGAGTTTGGACACTGTTTAGGAGGTCTGAAGCTGGAGTGCGAAATGTCGTCATCAAAGAAATAATTCTAATATCTATGCATCGTTATGTAATGTTTGATTGAATAGTTCGGTTATAAATAAATAAATAAATAAGGACTATTTAAATAGTTCGGTTATGTAATGTTTGATTGAATATTTCGGTTATGTTATGTTTGATTGAGTAGTTTGGTTATATAATGTTTGATTGAATAGTTCGAAATAATTCAATAGCCAATGGCAAGGAGTTCAAAGGTTGGAGTCCATAGTTGGGGAACTTATGATGTAAATGTGTGCAGCTCTATAATAATCTTAAAAGGAAGTTTAAACATTTTTATAGTACTAATTGTCAATGTTGGAGTAAGAAGTATTATTCAATACCTATTTGCTTAAGTGCTTAAATGTTTGATTTGTTTTATTGTCAATATTTACTGGATGGGCGTATATTCATAAAATCTATATATATAAAAATGAATGTTTGTATGTTTGTCCTTTATGGAATCGTGAACTATTGGACCGATCATGATGAAAATTTGTACGTATATGTATTTTTCCACGGAGAAGGTTTATAAGCTATGCCCATCCCTTTCCCGATTCAGGATTCCGCCCCACTGGTTACAGAAATACCCATAAGAAATGCATTGCAGCAAACATATGTTAACGTCTTTTCAAATTTTTAATCAGCTGTTCTTTGTAAACATATATTACACTTATAGTTTTAAAGCATAGAGTAAGCTTAAGAGAAACGACAAATTTTGTTTAAACTGTTTTTGCAATCACTGTTAAACATAGACTTTACTATCCAGATAATACAATTCAAATTTGACGTAAAAATTCACCTTTAACTGCAATATTTATTTAATATAAACCATGCTCATGCTTGATCAGAAGAGTAATGCAGATATCATAATTACTATCTTACGTTGGCTACAAATATAAAGAATGTTATAAAATCAACCTTAGTTGTTTTTTTTGACAGAAGTATGGTTCTCAAAACTCCGTGTGTACATATTCTCTCGATCGAGACAACAAAGCAAGCTCAATCGTGGCATCGGAGATATAACTAATTTAATATAAAATTTATTATAGTAAAAAAAAAAATTTACTAAGTAATATAAGGACTTCGGTTCTTAAGATTTGCGTGCGAAGCCGTGGGTAACAGCTAGATAGAGGCAGGAATATGGTACATACCTTCATAATACGCCCAAGAGGCTCACGATGGAACGACTATCAATTATCTCAGCAATGTTTAGAATGTGATAGAAAAAGAATAAGTGAATATAGTGTACTGTTTTCAACGGGAAATTGCGTGCGAAGCCGCGGGCAACTTTTGCAAAAAATTATTGAAATGCGCAGCAAAGCGCGCCGGGGCCCGCTAGTATTATATAAATTGAAGCCTAAAATTCTTGTTTTGAAGAAATTAAACATCTTAGTTAGGCTTACGTGGATGATTTCATAGGTAAAATCAAGGTTTATCGGGTTCAAATCGCTAACTGTTAAAAGCCATTTTCAGATAAAAACTGAAAATAATTTCCATTTTGGTTTAACTTAATTTTTAACCTCGAAAAAAGCAAATAATTCAACAATTTAATCTGAAGCCATTGTTTCCGACCGGTGATAATCGTAAAACTTTGATATAAATTAAACAATACTAATCTTTACTGGAGTTACTGGACACAATGAAAATAAATATTAATTTGGTATCATTGAACTGATCTTTGACCAAAAAGACAAGATGAAAGTGAAGAACGCTCTTTGCTAACTGGGGAAAGCTGTGGTTTTAATGTGCCACTTTACTTGAGTTAGACTGAACAAAGAAAGTTTAATGTGAAAGTTCTTCTAAAACAAAATTCTTTTAATTCTACTTGGCCTCACTACACTCAACATCTGGCAGTGTTTAAAACCATAAAATCGATTTCTCTCTACTAAATAATTAGCGTCAGAAAGTTTTGTTAATTTCTCTCCTAATCGTAACAAGTAGATTAACTTTCATAGTGTAAAATTGTGAATGTGTGTAATATTATATTTTAATAGGTATTTTGTTTTTACTACAAAACCTTGTAAAGACAGCAAATGAAAAACATGCAGAGAATAACAACTTTAAGTAAAAAAATATACTCTGATTTATTCTATATATTTTTAGAATGTTGTTATGTTAAAACAACAGTGTAGAGTCACACTGAAAAAAATTTGTTTATTTGTGATTGCTCTGAAAAAAATGACGAGTCTAGTATTTTAAAATACATTACAATGATTTTTTAAATATACAAATAAAGAATATCTTTGCAAATCTACATTTAAATAAACATGTCATAATGATGATGCATTATTAATAAGTTTATATTGCCAGCAATAAACCTATAAAACGGAATATCGAACAAAACGACAAAACGTAACGAGTATAACGCACTACGGGCAGATTTCCATCTGACCTTTTGACCCCAAAATTATTAGAGTTCATCCTCAGACAAAACAAACTATTTACAAATTTCCAAGTATTTGTTAATCAAGTTACAGTTAATACCAAAACTAATAGAGTTATTTCTTGGACCCAGATCAACCTTTGTTTTTCATTTTAAGGTGTCTATGACCTTTCTGCCAAGAGTTGTCAAAGAAACGAATAGATGGACAGTTGGACTTTAGAACATTTAACCCAGTTTTACAAATTCAACTATATTCCCAGCTTTGCCAAATTTATAAGACAGGGAAAAGTAAGCAAAACTGATAGTTGAACCCATGATACAAATGCTCAAATATTAAAAAGTGAATTTAAGCAAAGTCAAGTATTAACTGTAATTAGTTAAATTGAATTTTAAATATGGCACGCATGTATAGAATGGTATATTAAGGTAAACATTGTAGTAATTTGAAAGAAACACAATAATAAAATCATCCAGAAGATAAAATACAAAAATTGCAAATAAATAGAAGCCATCCATATTTTTGTTCATAATACACTATGGTACCGTGTTCGTAGCTAGTATTACGTTGTTTCAAACAGGTTTCCAATCAGTTGCCTCATCAGGTGTACAATTGAGTGCACTACGATGTTTCTGACACGATCCAAAATCATGGTGGAACAACAGAGTTTCAGACATATAACGTAGAGGTGGAAAGGATTGAATTCCCACCATTGCTCTATGTTATGTGTAGATATCTAACGTTATGTAGTGGACATAACGTTCATTGTAGTATAAAGTCTTAATAATTCAACAGTTTTAAACGTTTCTATTAGTATTATAACATCTATTACCACGATCTAAAAGTCCGCAATAACTGGGTACCAGTTTTTAATAATGATAGCTATCAAGTTGTAAAATAAGAATGGACTATTTTTATAGCTCTACAGTAATTAAATCGAAATGGGTTCGTGTTTTCCTGAAAAATACATAATTGTATGTTGGATGAGTCGAATGGTTTACTTCTCTTTGTACACACCGTGCCAGTGAAACACAACACTCAGGTTGGTGACTACAACAAACGACAAAGACTTCACATCGCTACCGCCACATGTGTGGACTTGACACTTGAAATGTCAGAACGTGTGATAACGTAACAAAATGTCAGCACTCAAGATTTCATTTTTCACCTCTATTTCAAAACTACGCGTATTATTCTTTTGATACGATGTAATTTAATCATAACTGGCACTTTCGTTGGTTTATATATACAGAGTGTCCCACGTAGAGGTTTAAACGTTTGATTTTATATTACTTGGCCATTTATGCACAGAATACTTTCGGAACTCTACACAATTAATAAAGTTGTGTGAAAATTAAAGCTCCTTAAAAATTGTAGAAACAAAATGGTGACACATTGAAAATTGTACCATTTTGCTTCGTATAAAAATCAATTTCTTGAATTATCTGATTTGATTACTGCTTTGCAGTTTTAAAGAACAGCTATTTAATAACGCTCATTATTGAAAACAGCTATTTGATTGAAGAATATTGCATAAAACATAACCTAACCTCCTCCATTACAGTTTTACTGATATTGAAGTTCGAGAAATGGCTTTTAATGTTGAACAAAAAGTGAAGTGTTGTGCGTGGGCTATTGCTTTTGGCAACATTACAGGAGCAATTAAATAATTTCAGGTTGCCTACCCAGGAGTTGAACCAAATAGCAATCCAGCAATAACTAAGTGGAAAAATCTTTTGTTAGAAACTGGAAGTGTAAAAAAAAACTCTAGAGGATCAAATGAGGAAAGAAAAGTACTAGTATATGCATCAATGCTCCGCTCTCTAGGTAAACCGAAATCACTAAGGAAGGTTGAACTTGAAACTGGTGTTCCAAAGTACAGTACAGATAATAATTAAGACAAACAAAATTACATTTTACAAAAGTCACCTAGACCATGATCTTCTTGAAGATGATCCGGACAGGAGAGTGGAGTTTTGTTCTCGCTGGTATACTCAAATTGGTTTTTCAAACGAATCCTCTTTCTATCGCAATGGTGCTGTAAATAGACATAATTGTAATTATTACAACACCGGTAATCCACACATTCTTGAACAGACTCTACTCAAATCAAAAGGAATTACTGATTGGACATCTGTCAGTTGTAATGAGGTGCTATCTTACAACATTTCAGAGGGTACAATGACTGGGAATAGGTGTGAACAGGTCTTGCCTCATTTTATTGTTCCAGAAATGGGTCAAGCAATCTCCCAACAAGATGATGCTCCTCCTAAATTTGCAAATCCTGTTAAGCCATTACTAAAATAACAACCTTCATGGCCATTGGATTGGTCGTGGATGTGATTTTGTTTTATATCGGCCACCCCGAAACCCAGATTAACTTGTGTGTGATTTTTTCTATGGGATTACTAAAAAGAAACAAGTTTATATTTGTAGCTTCAATATTGATGAGGAATTAAAACAATAAATTAAAAGGAATATCTCCGGATACCGCAGAATTTATCTGTAACAGCTTAAGATTCTTTTGTTAAGCGCTGTTTTTTATCAGTGTGTCGCTTTGGATGGATTATAGTTTCAAATACATGTGGACTTTTTTCGAAAGTCTAGGTTTTTTAATAGGCTATGTTGTAGTTTTCTGATTGAAATGCTTTATTTTTCTAGAATGTGACAATAAATAAATTTACAAAAGCAAAAATACTGTTTTTTTACTGCTTTTAAAGTATAGTTTTTCTAAATGCCACCATTTTGTTTCAACAATTGCTAGAGAGCTGAAATGTTCACAGAATATTTTTAATCCCTATTTAATGAATTGTGTAGAGTTTGCACATGTTCGGTGCATAAATGGCCGGTAATATAAAAACAAACATTTAAACCTCTTCGTAGGACACCCGGTATTTGGCAATAAATATAAGAGAGCATATAAACAGCTCCGATGATGCATAAATTGCCAGAATACGGGGGCTTGTATTTAATTCAATGGATTACCCCTCATTCCTGTGTTAGTTATCCAGACCTTACTAAATACTAATACATATTTTCATTTTCCACTCAAAATACAAGTACCTTGGCCTATTTTCCTCAATTCAGACAACAGTACTTTGTTCAAAAGTGTTTTATTTCATACAAATTAAATTGTTTTTATATATACCTGAAAGAACCATACGTTAACTTTAAAAATCGATAAGAAACTAATATATACACGAGTTTTAAGAATTTTTCTTATTCCTACAACGGTTTTCAGAGTACATAAATGTCAAACTGATTTATTTCTGTTTAAAATCTTTACTTTATTATGTAGTGAGGCAGATATATAACTGTGATTACGCATAGTCAGGATGATAGACACATGCTATGTAAAGGGTTAAGTTGAATGTTGTAATGTTGTTAGTAGTTGTTAAACAAACTAGTAATTTTTATAAACTAAAATTTATACTCCACTGTTTGTTACATTGAATTTTGACTAGCGTCTTTAACTTATATGTATAGAATATTATTTTGCATACATACTTACTTATTTTAATGAAGACAATTTGTTGGCATCAAAATCTTTTATTCTCTGTGTATTCCAAACAGTCCTATCGTTACATCTTTTAATTTCACACAAGCTGACACTGTCAGAAAGTAAAGAACAAGTAGTGTTCTAAGAAATTTACGTATTTTATGCATAGGTCGTAAATACAATATTCAATAAATCAATTTAGTTTACTTATTTTAAATCTTTGTTAAATTTGTGTATAAAATATCGTATACAATTTAATGGAAGATAATTTCATGTTTGAAACCTGCAGCAATAGATTTTTTAGTAGCGGATTAAGTTGTGAGAGTAATAATATATACTACAAACACTTCGTATTAAAAACATTACAACCATTGCTACATCATTTGGAATAAAACTATCTTTAACGTAGTATAGTCGTGGTTTTACTACTAGTTTTTAAACTGTAAACGTACGTAAACCTCATCTAACAAGGTAAATAAATGAACATAACAATACCATTGTCCATTCCAATCTAGTGGTGTTAACGTAAAGAATCACATTTATATAACTAAATGATTATTTTTACTATTAAAAGATTCATATTAGAAATGTAAACCGAATTGGGTTTGGTGTAAGTAAACAATAATAAATCTTTGAACACTTTTGTACATGTTTATTTGTACAATGCACATTCCGTATTCAAAGAATCAATTATCAGGTACTTATAGGTTAAGGGAAATCAACTTATTTTAATAAAAATATTAAATACATCAATAAGGTAAATACACAGTAATAAGAATTGATTTCACAAAGTAATGATATTTCAGCAAAATAAGAAAACAACGGTAACAAATACCGTAATCGTTTTATACTTTTTGTTATAATTCACTTTCTGTGTTGGAATTTATTGACGTTTATTGACCACTAAAAGAGTAAACTGTAAAGGCAATTGATCAAGTACTGTATTTTAAATTAAAATGTAATCTAAAAGTTGGAGCAAAAGTTTGTTGAAGGAGCAATTTTGCCTCAGCGGTTGCTCACAGGTGTTCTGACCCGTATCACTTGGTTAGATCAGTCTTTAATTTTGCCAGACCCCTGTTAACTCTTCCATCTAAAGAACGTTCTGAATCAAATAACACGCAAAGCAATGTTTATAACTTAGTTTTTAACTCGATAATGGATGAAAAAATCTTTTCTAAGTGAGAACACTAATTGAAGAACAGAATTTAAATGTTTTACTTAATGTAAAAAATGTTTTTGAATTTATAGAATACTGAAAAAAAAGCACATTACACCACCCAATTTAATACCACTATATTTTATATAACTGACTTAAACATTTCCTTCAAAATATTTTCCTACCGAATTCGTATCAAAGCCCGTCCAATCTGTATAACCTTTAAACATCTTACAATTTTCACAACCGTCATCTCTGCTCGCTAAATATCAACTGCAGTAGATTATAAAATATATAAAATTATAAGATCGAACATTATTTTCCATTATTGTTGACTTTAGAAGACATTTCTGTTCAAACAAATACATTTGAACAAGGAACAAAAGTGTGGAGTTGTTTAAATGTTTTGGAGAGTGACCAATTTAATTCAATCTTAAAATTAATAATTTTAAATACAAACTTACACGCGCCCTCATATTTTCCTTGTTTGTCCACCTCATAAATCTTGATAGAAAATATAATAAATAAATTTATAATGAATAATTAATAAAATTAATATATATATATAATATATAAATACATACATACATATATATATATATATATATATATATATATATATATATATATATATATAAATTTTCAATAAACATTGAAAGTTTATTGAATTATTTATGAATTATGCAATAAACATTCTATATATATAGAATAACAAAAAGTAATTGCTCCGCCGGGACTCGAACCCGGATCTCTCAATTGCCGGGTGAATGTGCTACCATTACACCACAGAGCCCTTTTTACGATTCAATTATTTTGTATTATGTATTTGGCCGTATCTGTCACATGTGAGTTTAAATAACCAAACTTTATATATAAAATAACCAAAAGCATTGAAATAATCGGAAGACCAAATAGCTGTCAAACGACTTTTATTTACATTACTTAAATTTGTATAAATGGCAATAGCCGAATTTAAGTTTTTAAATAAGCATTGTATATGTAGTTACAAGTCTTAGTTCGAACAATAGTAATCAATATAGGAACAGATGTAACATAGTTCAAAATCTCTCTATGAACCAAAGAAACACAAAGGCTGGGAGACAATACCATTGTGGTACGAGGTTGGCGCGGAAGTGTGAAACAATGTTATTCTATGACAATGCAGTAAAAACCACTTATACACTGTCCAATCCTACAATGGGATAACTGCTCTATATATCATGAATGGAGAAACTTCGCCCAACTTTAGATTAGTACTTCCTACTATATGTATTAGTTGAAACTTCCAGAACAGATTCGGCTAAAAGAACAAGTTGTCAAATAACCTATTTATTTTTTATTTATAAAATATAAAATGGTACTGGTAGGTATGCTTTAATATTGCACTTAGTTATTTCTGCACTTAAGTGCTTTTAAACCTCTTGTCATACTTTGGTTTTTGTTAAGAATGGATTACAATTTTAAAATACCACATTATACAGATCGTCTACTTACAACCTGTTATTATGTGTTTTAGGTGTATAAATTTAATTTGTACTAATGGTAAAAGCGTAATTTAAGTGTCAATAAACATTGAATTCCAAAAAGTACGTGCTCCTTCAGTACTACCAACCGGGTCTCTCATTTGATGGACGAGCATGCTACCAGTACATGACAGAGCCTATCGTTTTGTGATTAAATTCATTAAAATCTATCCGCTTCTGCTAAAAATGTGTTTTAAATAACCAAACAAACATGGGCTCGGCACATAATATATCTGTTAAATGATTCGCTTATTATAATAAATAGTATTTATTGCAATAGGCTAATTAATTTTAATAGAGATTGATTATTAAAAAAAAATGTGCAAGTTAATACTTATAAACTACATATATACTTATAAATACATACCCAAATTTATGAAGTGGACACACAAGAAAAAATATATGAGCGAAATATATGTTTGACTTTATAATTATTATAATCTACAGCAGCTGATATTTAGCGAGCAGAGATGACGGTTATTATCATACTTTTTTTAAATAAAAGGAAATCTGTGAGCATAAAGTTTGTAAGTGTCAATTAGTTGCCTGTTGTGGCTATTCTGAAAATTCAAGATGCCAAAAATCTTAGTGTCTTATAAAAAGACACTGAAAAACAAAGCCCAGGGCTACTTGTGTTCACGAGTTTTTCAATTTTGGATATCCATCCATTAGTACTACTGTTACCCCTGATATTTTTGGAAGCAATGCAGTTTTTACATTTTCAGTCTTTTTGCCTTTCTAATACGTTTTTAACATACTTCCTATGAAAATCAACCTCATAACTATCAGAACACAAACCTCATTCTATTATTTGTTAACTGAATAAATACTGCTTTTGATTTGTAATAGTTATACATTATATAACTCATTATTATTCAGTTCTTTGGATAAATTTAGTTAGTTTGAGGTCCGTATCTGTGATTGTTGCCGTTGTAGGTAGTATTTTCTACCTATCACACTTCGATTAGTGCAGCCCGAGCACTACTTTAATTTCGTGCCTCGGTTTACAGTATTGGACGAGTTATCTCTTTTGTAACGAATACAATTATGGTACTATAGAAGCCACAGATTAATGAGATAACAATTTTACGTATGTCAAGAATGGTATATGGTGAGCCGAAACTGTTGTAATTTTGATGGTTTTAGAGAATCATTTGGGAATTCTGGTAATAATTATCTTTGGGAAATTGTCGCGATCATGGCCAGAAATAATAGAAAGAAAAGGTATAAGTGAAAAGGAAATAGTTTCTTGTATAATCAATGATACCATGATTCATACGTATCCAGGGTGTTTGGGGCATCTTTTCCTAACATACAACGCCTTGCTGTAACCATAAATGCATTCTAGTGTTCTTGATTAGTGCTGTCGTCTGGTGAGCTAAATGAGAATTACTCTATTGAAGAAACCATGATTTGAGGGAGCAAGACCAGTTAGTTATAAGTAAAATGTCAGAGTTAAATCAGTACAACTAATTTGTCAAATAGATATGAAGAATTGGTAAGGTCTATACAATTTTACTACAGAATACAGACATTATGTGGCCACAACCAAACCTTTTCTTCCTTCTTGATCAAACATTTTTATGAGGAAAATTTTAAAATCTGTCAGTAAACCAAAAGATATTAAAATATGATTAAATCATTATTTTTGTATTGAATTCTTGACACGTGTATTTCAACAAACATAATTATATTTTTATGTAAGGTTTAAATGAACATGTCTTTTTATGTTCTATCTCACTTTAAGTATGTAGAATAAATGTTGCATTCATCGGTAATAGATAATAATTTTCTTGTCGTTTATTTGAAATTAGTCGTAGCAGAGAGACAAGTGAGGAAAGACTTGAAGGACAATAAGAGTTTATTTTTCCGTCATCGAATTGAAAAACTGTTTTGACTGAAACATTTGTCATGGATATTAGCTAGCAGTACTATATTTTTAGAGGCTAATATATCTCAGTATAAAATGTTTCCCTTAAATTCAATGGAAAAAACATAAAATGTCGCTATATTATTTTACAATGTTTTGTTTGTTTATTATTTTGGTACATCTGCCTTATAAAACGATAGGCATAATAATGGTTGCTTATCAACATTTTTTAGACATACAGATACGTAAACATAACAGTGTACGTTTCTTGTACGTTGTTTTACTGGTCATGTACGCATCGGCCCCATAATGACTATCTAATGTAACAGTGTAAGTAGTTTATGGTCATTGTCTAAGTATCCAATTGTTCCTCCTTCAGCATTTCCAGAGCATTGTCTCCCAATATCCTCTATGAATGAAAGCTCTTAGTTGTAGTTTCAACCTTCGATTTTTCATCATTTAATAAAATATAAAAGTGTATGTTTTGATACTAAATGAAGTTCTACAGTAGAAAATATACTACCTTATACAAATATTACATACTTAAGAGTATACAGATAATGCCAAAGAAAACGATGCTTACGCTTACAAAGAAATAGTGAAATTAGAATAATAATAACTTGAATGTCGCTAAAAACAAATTTAAGGAAATGAAATAGGCTATGTACGTTAATTTTATGTACACGTTATTTGAAAGGCATTTTCAAATTGAAATAGTGCACAAATGGCACAACAATAATTATAAAAACCTAAATGCAAATAAAATTTGACAGGCGGCTGCTGAGTTTTATTTTGGAGTATTAAGCCAGTAACATAATAATAGATTATCACATTGGATTAAATTAAATTAGTATTATTTCTTACAATTTATGAGCTGTAATAATTATACTGGGGCTTTAGTGAAGCGTGTAGTAAACATTTTTGCCAAACGTGTTTGCTGAGCGTTAGCGAAGGGGGGCTGGAAACATTTCATTTCGTTCTGTCTGTCCGCACGATATCGCAAAAATTGAGGTCTATTGTAGCCTATCACTGTTTTTACATTGAAACCTTAGCGAAACATGTTACGTGATGCGTAGTGAGAGAGGCGTACTCCTACTATGTAAAATAAACAATAATATATTGAACATTTTATTCCGTTGCATCTTTATGATAGCATCATGTGTTATTTTGAATTATTTATAAAGTAAAGAACTAACTAACTTATAACAATATAGGTATAGAAAGATCAATGACAGACCTGTACCAATCTGGGTATAAAATGGATCTGTACACATCTGTTGTTATTTGAAATGGACCACAGCAAATGTTTTCCAGCAATACTCAGTTCTAACATACAATCAGCATTACCTTTTAATTTTACGTTTTCCGGTAGTTTGTACGGCGTTTTTTAAAGATTTTAGCTCCAAGACATATTTTGATATAGCTTTAGACAGCCTCAAATATTTGATGGAACAAAAAGTGAAGATGGGCTTTTTCAGTATTTGAACTAAAGACAGAATAATGATTGGCAGAGAGTCAGCAATCTTACCAGGGAGATGGTAAGATTTCACTCCAGTGCAGAGATATTTAGAGCATGACATGAGCTATAGATTTGAAATAATTTTTCATACATTTCTTTTTTCATTTAGAAAAAATTGAGATCGGTGATGGAATATTTCCTTCCAGGGGATTTGCTGGGTGTTAGAAATGAGGGGATATATCTCAAGAATGAATAGGAAGAGCTATAAATATAAACATGCTAAAACTTCATTTCTGCAAAGGCATGATCGAGTTTGACGATAGTGCATATTCATTCATGAGATACACGTAATTAGGTCTATACAGAAGTATGTTTACTCATTCCGACTTCCTCCTACTTTGCAATAATTGAGTTTCCATTTCTTGTGAACCTCTAACGAAACTGTTGGAAAATCGAGAAACAAGAGGTGGACGAGAAAAATCCACCTGAGTTTTGCTTGCACTTGAACTTGAACTCAGAAAATTGTAGGTTGGTTTCCTAATGTAAAATATATAAGAAATAATTGTCTTAGCGTACTTTCAGGAAACGATTAAGAAATTACCAAAATCTTACTCAATTACTAAATTTATGATGCAGGAATTCCTCAATAAGCAAATATTGTACGGTCCAAAAATATCCAAAACCTGATACAATTAATCTTAAATATTTAATATTGTGAACCATAATCAAAACTGGCTGTCATAAATCGAAGGGAGTAACAAACAACTAAACCAGATTGTCAGTCACCAATGCCAACTTCAAGACACTTCAGTTCGACTTCTGATGGTGAAGTTGCCGCTGTTACCGTGTAAATGTGTAATGCAGTTTTGAATGTGGGGGGGGGGGGGGTGACAGAGACACGGACATCCCCATCCACTTCTACTCTGCTTACTTGGAATTCTAATCTGGAATCTTCATCAGGGTTGACAGTCAAGGCGCTACGCCTGGATATCTGAGTAAAATGTATGTTACAGTGATTAAAAATGTAGTTTCCGTAGAAATCCCAACAATATTCAACACTATATACTACGTGCTCCATCTTCCTTAGGATACATTTCTTAAGTTACCGTAACATTGATGTTTATTAATCTTTATTCCGTGAATATATCCGGCCTTCCAGATTGAAAACAATGGACTAATATCCAGTTACCGTACTAATATTCTACAGGAATCAAAGAAACATGAAGTATGCCATAATGAAATTACATTTTCTAGTAATAATTTTCTCGTTGCACATAAATGTTCTTTCTCCGTTTGGCTCATTAGGTACTGTTGACTAAATTTTAGCAGTATAGAAAGACGATACGCTAATCTTTGAGTGATTTGTTCATTATACGATTTGTACATAAAAATATGTGTACTTTTTAGGCAATCCTAAGACCAAATGGCTTTACCGATTAGAACCCAGTAGTCAACCACATGGGTCACCTCAATAAATGCACGTCCAGAATTTTAAAAAGTTTCTGTCACTTTATGTCCATATAGTATTGTTTATGTGGTTTTTAGATTTTTTTATTATATATCTATGCTTAACCGAAAAATCCAAGTTTGTTAATTTTTTTGTAGGAAATAAATTTTATGAAAACAGAATTTCCCTGAAAATATGATATGTTTAACTTTGTCCTGTATATAAGTTTTTATTTTTTGATTATAATTTCGGATGATTTATGAAACGGATTTTGTTCAGCAGAATATAAAAAAATACCAGTAGGACCTACTTTTTTATTCATTTTCAAATAAAACTTGTCATATATTTTAGTTCTCCCATCCAGCATAAAATCGTAGGCATGCTTAAATATTTTAGTTTAGTTTCCACCTGACTGTTAGTCTGAACTGTACACAATCGTGTTCATAATTTGATTTTCAGTATATTTACTGTATCTAAACATCAATATGCAATATATCTTACATTATGATGTGGCAGACACGTATTACACATGTGCGTAGGCATGCTTAAATATTTTAGTTTAGTTTCCACCTGACTGTTAGTCTGAACTGTACACAATCGTGTTCATCATTTGTTTTTCAGTATATTTTACTGTATCTAAAACATCAATATGCAATATATCTTACATTATGATGTGGCAGACACGTATTACACATGTGCGTAGGCATGCTTAAATATTTTAGTTTAGTTTCCACCTGACTGTTAGTCTGAACTGTACACAATCGTGTTCATCATTTGATTTTCAGTATATTTACTGTATCTAAACATCAATATGCAATATATCTTACATTATGATGTGGCAGACACGTATTACACATGTGCGTAGGCATGCTTAAATATTTTAGTTTAGTAGTTTCCACCTGACTGTTAGTCTGAACTGTACACAATTGTGTTCATAATTTGATTTTCAGTATATTTTACTGTATCTAAACATCAATATGCAATATATCTTACATTATGATGTGGCAGACACGTATTACACATGTGCGAAGGCATGCTTAAATATTTTAGTTTAGTTTCCACCTGACTGTTAGTCTGAACTGTACACAATCGTGTTCATAATTTGATTTTCAGTATATTTACTGTATCTAAACATCAATATGCAATATATCTTACATTATGATGTGGCAGACACGTATTACACATGTGCGAAGGCATGCTTAAATATTTTAGTTTAGTTTCCACCTGACTGTTAGTCCTGAACTGTACACAATCGTGTTCATCATTTGATTTTCAGTATATTTACTGTATCTAAACATAAATATGCAATATATCTTACATTATGATGTGGCAGACCACGTATTACACATGTGCGTAGGCATGCTTAAATATTTGAGTTTAGTTTCCACCTGACTGTTAGTCTGAACTGTACACAATCGTGTTCATCATTTGATTTTCAGTATATTTACTGTATCTAAACATCAATATGCAATATATCTTACCATTATGATGTGGCAGACACAAATTCAAATTCAAATTCAAATTCCTTTAATGTCGTAAGACAACTTTTGTTGTATGACAGAGTCAAGTACATGCTGTATATACATAGGTTATAAAGTAAAACAATAAAAATACAATGGTTATACAACAGTAAATATTATACTAAATATTTTTTTATTAGTCTACATAATTATAATTATTGTAAAAAAAAACTTAAAATTTTAGAATTTAAAACGAGTCACAACTTTACACTTGTTAGTTTATGCCCGATTAAAAATAAGTTTACAAATTCCAACTAATAATGCAAGAAAAACAAAACAATAAAACAAAAATATCATTATACTAGAAACTCTCCCACCGTGTAAAAACAACCCGCCACTAAATGCTCCTTTAATTTTCTTTTAAATTCTTCCTTATTTTGGATGCACTTCAGCGGTTCAGGAAGTCTCCAAAAGCACCTGGCACCGACATTGTGCGGTAAACTCGCTGCCCAAACTGTCTGGTGTGGAGTTTGGCGGAGGTTTACTCGAGCCCGGGTGTTGTGCTCGTGTACTGCGGATCCATCAGTAACTGCTACACTGTTAAATTTTGCAAACATTATTGTTTCAAAAATATACAATGACGGTAGCGTTAAGAGGTTCAATTCTTTAAAAGCAATTTTGCACGATTCTCGTTTTTTTCAGTCCAGCAAGTACACGAACAGCACGCTTTTGCAAACACAAACACTCTATTAATTTGTGCTAGTGTAGCTGAGCCCCAGACCAGCAGGCCATATCTCAAGCGAGACTCAACGAGAGAGCAGTATACAAGTTTAAGAAGAAACTTGTTACGGTATTTGGCAAGTTGGGACATGAGGAATACAGTCGAAGACAGCGACTGGCATACACAGTTGATATGAGTTCGCCAGCTGAGGTCATCATCTATTTGTACCCCCAAATATTTGACACACACCTTCTTTGTTGTACTACTGAATTATTAATTAGAATAAAAGGTGAATTATCTTTCATACGTTTTGAGAATTCCAAAAAAACTGTCTTTTTGAAGTTTAAATGCAAATTTAAATTATTTAAAAATTGGTACAGCTGTGTCAAAACTATATGACTATTAATTTCTAAGTCCTCGACTGTCCCGCTAGAAAACCCGAGGGCTATGTCATCAGCGTACATAACAAGCTGGTTATGTGGGATCGCTTGGGGTAAGTTGTTTACATACAGGTTGTAGAGTACTGGTCCCAAGATCGAACCCTGAGGGACACCAAAATTGACTGGAGCCCACGATGAACGACTACCCTCGACCTGCACACACTGCTCTCTCTGAGTTAGGTAAGAGTTCAACCACTGTAGAGCCAAGCGCCCCAGACCGAGACACCTTAGACACTCCAGAAGCTGTGGGTGACCGACACAGTCGAACGCTTTTGTCAAATCCATCATAACCCCCACAGTCCGCCGATTTTGATCCAGCTCGGTCACAATATCCGACACGAAAAAACTTATTGCCTCTCCGGTACTTTTACCCGTCGTGAATCCAAATTGTTTCTTATGTAGTAGAAGTTCATTCGAACTCAAGAAAAAATTTAATCGGCCAAGAAAAATTAGCTCGAAGACCTTACTAAAGGTATAAATTTGAGAAATGGGACGATAAGAATCCAGAGTATTACAATGCCCCCCCCTTGTGTATTGGAATCGCAACTGTGCTCTTCAGTGCCCGAGGGAACCGGCCCTGTCCGAAAGAAGCTGAAACTATGTTAGACAAAGGTTGGCTTATGGTTTCAATGCAAGATTTTATTACTTTACTTGGTATACCGTCAATACCAGAGGATGTTTTGTTTTTCAACCTCTTCACAGCAGAGACCACCTCCCCCGGGGTCACCGGGTGCATCGATACTGGATTATCATGCAGGTAGTTCTGCACCTGGAACTGTAAAGGAGGGTTCGTGCCGATTTTTATTCAAATTTTCACCCACTGTCGTGAAATGCCTATTGAATGAGTCACAAAATTTTCTTGCTTGTTCTTTACCATACGTCCCTCAATCTCAATCTCAATTTCAAATTCAGAATTCGAACTCAAACCTTTTCTTACATTCGGCTTGATGAGTTTCCAAGCGTCTTTGCCTTTATTGGAAGATAATGAGAGTGTTTCAAACATATATTTGGACTTAGCATTTTTTATAACTTTAGAGTAAAGCTTCTTATAGCATTTATAATGATTCTTTTTCTCTTGTGTTGGGCTTATTCTTAAATTGAAATGTAAAGATTTTAATGTTTTGCTTGAAGTTACTATACCTTTAGTAATCCACTTTTTATTATTGTGATTATGTTTTAATTTAACTAATTTCTTAGGACAAGCGACTTCAAAATTATAACTAAAAGTTTGTAAAAAATCTATCAAATGTATTATCTGCTGGCAGGAACTGATTTATGTCATTCCACGGCTCCCTGGATAACATGAGGTTCAACAAGCAAATGTTATTTGAGGTTAACTGACGGTTAGGACGTGTGTTGGCAACGACTGACCCGACGGTGCCAAATACCGAGACGAGCTGAGCAAAGTGGTCAGAAAGTCCTGTTCCGAAACACCTCAAACAGCCACCCTCCCCTCCGGCATGTCAGTCACCACCCAGTCCAGCAATGACTGCCTGCCAGAGACCAAGTCCTCACGAGTGGGAGAGCTAACTAGTTGTCTCAGACCGTAAACAAGGTAAGAGGTCGTTCATGTCCTGGAGAGCTACTGAATGGTCCAACCAATCAATATTGAAGTCTCCAAGGATCATCAGATTGTTCTTTCTACTTAGTTGCTCAAAAAGTTCTACCGATTTGTTTAAAAAAAGACGTTTTTGCTTCCGTTAGGGGAGCGATATAATCCAATAAATATTGAAAGTAAATGATTGTTTCAAAGTGAATTTAGCCCCACAAACTTCCATGTTCATGTCTTCTGAAAGATGAGAGAGATCGATTACTTCAGAGGATATGTCACGTTTTACAAAATATGACAACACCTCCTGATTTACGAACTCCTCTACAATATGAGCATACCAGCGTGTAATTATCAAAACTCACATTTTTTATTTCATCGGTTTTCAGACCATGTTCGGTAAATGAAACAATATCCGGATTTTCGGTAGCCAATAATACCTCCACTTCATCGATTTTTTTGACCGTAAATATTGAATATTTAGGTGAAGAATTTTTGAGTTTGTTGTTTTGAACATTTCTACGGACTGAGACATTAATACCAGAACATTCACAATCTAGAATCGGGACATTTAACTAAAACAAGGTTGGTTACCTCTACTTGCTGGCTTACATCTAAAAAACGTTCGTTAACGAGAACTGGTATCCTCTTGTCAGAACCATACTCCGAGTCAGCATCACCAAGGGCTCCCTGTCCCCCGACATCGATCTCCTACCGGGCTGCAGGGGAGGAAAACTCCGACAAGGAATCTCAGAGGGCGGCGACGCTGTCGCAGTGGTTCGCTCAACTGGGGGCTGGAGTGCGGGGCGGCCGAAAGAGTCAACTGAAGGCATTGATGTCCGTGACTCCCGATTTCACCGGCGAATTCCCAGTGTCTGGTAAGCGCGACGCTTGTTGTTGGCTGTTGGCATTCCAACTGATCTTTGCGTTGAGGAAATGGTGAAGAAACACATTGTGCAATCAGTCCACACAAAACCTCCTTACCACGTGGCATCCAGATGAAGGCCATGTCGTGTAAAATGCTTTCGTTCCAGCCGACGAGAGTCGATAACTTTGATCCCCTCCTTAGTTAGGCTCTTAAGTCGGTGATTAACCTGGTTTCACTAGTTTGTTGGTGTAGCATCTCGGAGGGAGGTCAAAACGGTGTGGAAAGGAGACGACGACCCAGTTGGTGTATTGGTTGGCCCTTATAAATCTCAATAGATGTCCTGGCAGAGTAACAGCTGGTCGGTCATGCCTGGGGGTACAGTTTGACACATCATTAGTGCCAACAATTAGAACTGCTGTATCGTTCTTGTGTCAATGATTCTGCCATACTGTTAGCGTTCTTCAGTATGTAGTCAGAGGAAGCATTGGAACTGGCACAGACAAAAAACACTTATGGCGACACCTTTCTTTGCAATATACCAGAGATTTTTCTAGCGTGACTGTCTCCAAACACGTAAAGTTTCTTAGGTTGACTACACATCGTCACCATCGCAAACCCCGTCGGTGGTTGTTCATTGTAGTGTTCAACAGCCGGGTTCAAATATGTCTCTTTGAATTATATTTTGCTTAAATGAGACGGATGAGTATTTAGATGCTTCTTTTTTCTTTCGGTTGCGTTTCCGTTTAGGTTTCAGACGCTCCTCAGACCCTATTCTGACCATCCTTCGAATGAGTGTCATGAATGTTCGGTTCCCTAAGTACATCGTAACCTGTTTATAATCGGAATTTCGTCCGCTATTACCAGCATTTTGTCGATCAAAACTGTCGTCATTTCTTTTCTCCCTTCCTTGTGCTTGTAAAAGTACCTCGTGACTGCTTGAGTAAGTCTTCATATTTTACTTTTGAAAGCAGCAAGTTCTATCTGAAAGTGAAAATTAGAGTCCTCGTAGTACTTAACACGTTGTTTTTTCTTTTTCGCATTGGCTTACATTCAAAAGAGGGAACATTAAACGACAATTCAGTTTGCGAATCAGCGTCATGTTGATGTGGAATATCACACCCAATTGCTACGTCGACCTTGATAGAACTTGAGGATATTCTACCGTGTTCATTGGCTTCAAGCTCCAGTTGAAGGCTCTGGATTTTGTCTATAAGAGTGACTGGCGGCTGGTTAATTCAGTGATCCTATTCAGCAATTCGTCTTTTGACTGTATAAACACTCTTCATCCGTCTGAATCGAGCGTTCCTCTGTTTTTAACTTTTTTCACAAACTTGTGAAACGAGAGGTGAAAGTGCCAACGACGAGAAAGAAGATCCGTAGTCCACTGAGTCATTATTTTGTAGCGGAGATGTCAGAGGAGTAACATTTCGAAACGTTTGTGGGTGCTTGCCCGAGTGGGTTGTCTTTGTGGAGTAAAATTTGTCGATCTTTCAGAGTCAGTCCTCACAGTTGCGGTGCAAAGTCGCCCGAGACACCTCCACGCAACATCCCCATTCGTAAGTGTGTTGAGACTCACGGTATTTATAATTTCCCACCACTAAGCACGGCTTACCCGTTTCCAGTTTTTTCAACTACCAATACCATGGTGGTATTTTGTGAGTCCTGCACTTTAGTATTTACTGCACTAGACTAGCATTGGCAAAAAAAAAAAAAATAAATAAGTAAATAAAGCGCAGGATTTAAAGAAAGGAATAATGGTTAGCGAACAATAATGCCTGGTATAATATGATACACTCTGCAAAACAGATCAGTTAATTGTATTGCATTGCAAAAGTTGAAGGCACTGAGTATAATCAAGTGGTGCGTTCTTATCAGTTGAATCCGGCGCGTAATCAGCCTGATTGACTGGCGGTAAATCTTGATGTGCCGGTGTATGGCAACAATTCATCTTAGTGCGCATGCGCCAACTTATCAAAGCGTGACCGTAGCCCTCTTTCTTCTAGGGAATATGATTGCTATCATTAGATATCACTGGGTGACCCCCAGCTCCGAGATAATAAAAGCCTATAACTCACGGTCCTGTCGTTCCGCCAAGTAAGAGTCCTACTGTCGTCAAAATTCGCACATGCATGTATTACACATGTGCGTAGGCATGCTTAAATATTTGAGTTTAGTTTCCACCTGACTGTTTAGTCTGAACTGTACACAATCGTTGTTTCATAATTTGATTTTCAGTATATTTTACTGTATCTAAACATCAAATATGCAATATATCTTACATTATGATGTGGCAGACACGTATTACACAATGTGCGGAAGGCATGGGTGTTAAACAGATCAAAGCTCATCTTTGGTAGGAGAGTCACTCTCACTGGCGCAACTAATGCCATACCTGATACACTCATGAATATAGTAATTGTATGATCGTACTGAGCTAGAGAGTTTGTAGTTATAATAAAAACGAAAGAGCTTAATAAATGTAAAATTACCACCGTTGACGTACACACGTTACGAGAAAGAATATATTGGCTCGTCATAGTGAAAGTAGAATAAGTATTTACTTCTACCATTAGTATCCGTCTGCAACTTGCATGAAATCACACTGGTCATAGAAGGAAAGTGATATATTGGTATCTTATGCCGTATAATACTCTACAACAGCTCTGTACTTCATGTTTCCATAGCAGTTAAAGAGGGGGGTCAACACTGAAAAAAACTGACCAAATGGAACTTTCTGAGATTAATTCAATAGAAACTTTTGCACTTTCTTTGCCTCTCTAGGATAGATTCCACTATGCCTAAGATCGGGACTTCATTTAAAAAAAACCTGAGAATGAAACAGCGAAATATTCACGAAGATTGGTAATGTAACTGATAGCCTTCGGTAACAAACATAATATGTAATGTTACTAAAATTTACATCTAAGTAACGTACGATACACTGCTAGTTGTATATTAAAGGCCTTCAGAGGAGTGGTTATCTGAAAAACAGGAGATAAACAGTAAAATCTTCCACAGAACTTCTGAGATAACTTACAGTTGTTTGAACACTTTCAAACCATTCTCTCTTTGGTCTATGCCTGTATATCCTGCAGCAGGAACGTATCCTCGAAGCCATACACGAAAACTACAAATTTTACTTTAGCGGTAAATAATAAACTAACAAAAGTATTTTTCTGAAACCTGTTAAGTTATGCTATTTGGAATGAAAAATTTGTGTAGTACTAATTTTATATTTTACCTTTTGTTTTGTAATACATGAAATAAATTGTTAAGTGACATTGAAAATTGGCAAGGTAATGGAATTAAAGTCTACTTTAAACCTTAATAATAAAACAAAACTGCAAAGAAAATAACGAGCATTATTAGATACTCGAGCTACCATTTTCCATTTATAACATCCTAATTGGCCCTCAAATTGTTACGTTCATAACTGAAACACGTTCTACGTGGGGAAGATTGTATACCTGAATCGTTAATTAAAGTCAAGATATAATTAACTATAACCGATCACAGGGGAGAGACAAGACTGAACAGGTTAAGTGATTGCAACATAAATGTCATTTGTGAATATCTCTAGTATATTTTAATTTTGATATTGGTTTATTTATCGTTCAACCAGGGTTAAGTACATACAATATATTTTTTGACAACTGATATACTGATTATGATTACGTTTTGATCATGTACAGGTCAATTAGCTAACAATATAGAGCAAAGCCAATTTCAATAAAGGTACGTAGAGCGATTTATTATGTATACATAATATTATAAACACATGTATGTTATAGTGTTTTCTTAAAAAAAGGCAATTGAAAACTTTCATAAATTTAAAATTTGATATAAAGTTTAAAAAATCATGGATATTTTAAAATACTGTGGATATTTAATGTTACAAATTTAGACATAAGTTTAAAATTTAATGGATTATACTAGTATGGTCCTAATTCAAGAATGCTAGAAAAATGAGTATTTATTTAACACTTCTTTGAGACAAAAACAAGCACAAAGTCGCAGGTAGAGATGTATTCTTGACCTTACTGTGATATTGATGAGTTTCTTTTGTAGTCATTATACAATCAATAATCCCAATACGCCCTAGAAGCTAGTGATTACAGTTGGCGGGACGATATATTCTTAACCTTAATGTGAGACTGATGAGTTTCTTTTGTAGTCAGTATACAATCAATAATCCCAATACGCCCTAAAAGCTAGTGATACAGTTGGCGTGACGATGTATTCTTGACCTTAATGTGAGACTGATGATTTTTCTTTTGTAGTCAGTATACAATCAATAATCCCAATACGCCTAGAAGCTGGGATACAGTTGGCGGGACGATGTATTCTTGACCTTAATGTGAGACTGATGATTTTCTTTTGTATTCAGTATACAATCAATAATCCCAATACGCCCTAGAAGCTAGTGATACAGTTGGCGTGACGATATATTCTTGACCTTAATGTGAGACTGATGATTTTTTTTTGTAGTCAGTATAACAATCAATAATCCCAATACGCCCTAAAAGCTAGTTGATACAGTTGGCGTGACGATGTATTCTTGACCTTAATGTGAGACTGATGAGTTTCTTTTGTAGTCAGTATACAATCAATAATCCCAATACGCCCTAGAAGCTAGTGATACAGTTGGCAGGACGATATATTCTTGACCTTAATGTGAGACTGATGAGTTTCTTTTGTAGTCAGTATACAATCAATAATCACAATACGCCCTAGAAGTTGGATACAGTTTGGCAGGACGATATATTCCTTGACCTTAATGTGAGGATGATGAGTTTCTTTTGTAGTTCAGTATACAATCAATAATCCCAATACGCCCTAGGAAGCTAGTGATACAGTTGGCGTGAAGATGTATTCTTGACCTTAATGTGAGACTGATGAGATTCTTTTGTAGTCAGTATACAATCAATAATCCCAATACGCCCTAGAAGCTAGTGATACAGTTGGCGTGACGACGTATTCTTGACCTTAATGTGAGACTGATGAGTTTTCTTTTGTAGTCAGTATACAATCAATAATCACAATACGCCCTAGAAGCTGGGATACAGTTGGCAGGAAGATGTATTCTTGACCTTAATGTGAGACTGATGAGTTTCTTTTGTAGTCAGTATACAATCAATAATCCCAATACGCCCTAGAAGCTGGGATACAGTTGGCAGGACGAATATATTCTTGACCTTAATGTGAGACTGATGAGTTTCCTTTTGTAGTCAGTATAACAATCAATAATCCCAAATACGCCCTAGAAGCTAGTGATACAGTTGGCGTGACGATGTATTCTTTACCTTAATGTGAGACTGATGAGTTTCTTTTGTAGTCAGTATACACTCAATAATCCCAATACGCCCTAGAAGCTAGTGATACAGTTGGCAGGACCGATGTATTCTTGACCTTAATGTGAGACTGATGAGATTCTTTTGTAGTCAGTATACAATCAATAATCTCAATACGCCCTACAAGCTAGTGATACAGTTGGCGTGACGATGTATTCTTGACCCTTAATGTGAGACTGATGAGTTTTCTTTTGTAGTCAGTATACAATCAATAATTCCCAATACGCCCTAGAAGCTAGTGATACAGTTGGCGTGACGATGTATTCTTGACCTTAATGTGAGACTGATGAGTTTCTTTTTGTAGTCAGTATACAATCAATAATCCCAATACGCCCTAGAAGCTGGGATACAGTTGGCAGGACGATATATTCTTGACCTTAATGTGAGACTGATGAGTTTTTTTGTAGTCAGTATACAATCAATAATCCCAATACGCCCTAGAAGCTAGTGATACAGTTGGCGGGACGATTGTAGAATGTGAAATTTTCGAAAGCGAGCAGACGAGAGAGAAGAGATACCTTCAGATGCTTCTTGGGCCTTATATGAGATCTCAACGAGAGTATACCAAAGGAATCTTCTAAAAAAAATGTTGGTTCAGAAACCGAACATTTTTCCGCAGATCGTCGCCTCTTCTCTTGCCAATAATGATAATCATTCGCTTTCGGCTCTCCAAGGACCTCGTATGGAAAACAACTGTATAATTTCTTACGTCAAACACTTTGCTGAACCACGAACAAAATTTAACCATTGTGGCGTGCGGTTTTGTCCCCAGCAGAGTCCGATAAACAAAACAACCAGTTTTTACTTCTGATTTTTCAATATATTTCTTAAGGCAATCGTATAGAAATGAAGCCACACTGTTTCGAATTCTTAGATGCTTGTGATTCCATGAAACAGTAGAAAGTTAAGACTCGTCATCATTGAAAATTGTGTACGTTAAATGCATATAACCATAAAAGCCTTTTGTATAAAATTGGCTGTTCACACTATTAATTCTTGGCACTTGGGTAGTTTTGAGCATTAGTCAAATTCACATACAAAAAAAGGAAGAATCAGTTTTTGCTTTTTCTATGAACTCATGTTTTAAAGCTAGTCTTCTTTTATATTTACGTGA
>NW_025782495.1:0-38017 GCF_021130785.1 Homalodisca vitripennis | reverse complement strand
AAATCTATACACACCATCACTAACACAATCCTTGGTTTAAGGGTATTAGGCAATGACTAATTTTCCGTATCAAATTAGATTTTTGGATGTTTTCTATGTCCATCTACTAAACATTTTGGAAACAGATAGACATATTGTTGTACACCTACTGTACTTTGGATCTCTAATCACGGAGATATATCAGCATTTCATCTTACTGTCTCAATATATTCGGTGAGTAATCTCAAATACGATCTTAATTTACAAGCTGTTGAATGATCTGCTGCACTATTTCGGACTACTCTCTTCAATTCAATTGTTTATTTCGAGCGTTACTCGTTCAAATTGCCTGTTTTATCCAGTGAACAAACTAAAGATGACAGTAAAAGGTTTGTTTGAATAAGTATGTTGACACACGAGTGTATGTTTGTGTGTGAGTATTATTGTACATTTTTATATCCACGTTCAATGAATAAAAAGAGTAATTTTGTAACCTGAGTTTAAAATTAGTAAAAATATGGGCATCACTGAACTAAACATACTTTATGAGCCATTATAATTAGTCATGCATAATGGAAAATTATTCCACAATGAGCCATTGTGACCTACAAAACGACTAAAGCTTATCTTAAGTTACTAAACACAAATTTAATGTTTATTAAACAAACTGCAATGTTTATTTCTTGTAAATTATTTCATAACCGTAATATAAAGAATGTATTTTGTATATAGAGGAAGCCCTAGCTGTAGGGAGACTATAAATGTAACGGTTAATTGAGCGGAATCCATCAACTTGATTAGGGATAACACTGTACTACTTTGATGTACTAGACTGTTAATTATATGCTTCAGCTATTTAGAGCTATTCAGTCACATCCCTGTGATCTTGAGTCTTGTAGTAGACCTCGGCGGCGTATGTGTCTTGATATACTCTGGTAATGCATGTATGTGATTATTAAGGGGGCTTTGATCATGTTAATCTATTTCGATCGCTGAAATTCAAATGAAAGAAAATATTATCGTAATTTAATGCTAATGTTCATGATAAAAACTAATATTTGTCACTAAAAACAAATTTAATATAATATTTAGCTTATTAAGTGTTAATTAAATACTTGTGAGTTAATAACACATCTACCTTGGAAATAAATCGAGTTAAAATGTTTTCCGGAATACTAATAAGCCC
The DNA here is from genome assembly GCF_021130785.1 of Homalodisca vitripennis. Classification (NCBI taxonomy): domain Eukaryota; kingdom Metazoa; phylum Arthropoda; class Insecta; order Hemiptera; family Cicadellidae; genus Homalodisca; species Homalodisca vitripennis. The sequence goes on along the minus strand of NW_025782495.1, from coordinate 36,852 downwards.
TATCTTAAATCGCTTCTTGGATAAAATTCATAAACTTATTCAAAATTAGTAAATAATATATTTTTTATATTTAAACAAAATAATTTTCTTTATATCCAAAACTAATACTTTGTACAAACAAATTTAATATGTATTTTTGGAATAAAGAATAAAAAATCGATACACCTTATCAGTATTAATAAGGCATTTGTATTTAAATACCTCCCATAATCATGCAACAAATACAAAAATCCAACCGTATTTATTTTTTTTTTTAGGCAAAAAATCACGATGTTCATGTGTACAGCCGTCTCTTACGTTGAATAATACAATAATACAGATAAGAATAAATTTCTATCTGTATCCTTTTCAGCACACAAAGTTTTATGGTCACTGAAATATATAAAGAATCTTCTAGAACTCTCTTTAACCTGTTCTTATGTTATTGATAGACCAAAGACAAATCAAAAGATAATATTCAAACTTTGAAAACTCAGTAATCACCGGAATAGCTACCATTATCTTCGTTTCCATTTACTACTTTTGATTTGAGAACTAATTGTTCTAATAAGTTGAAATTAGATCTATATCTTCATGTAAAAAGAGCTAAATACAAACAAATTTTTGTTTTTTTTTTACAACCCTTATTTTGAAAATGTCGTATATATATATATATAAATATATTTATATATATATATATATTGCTTTATTTACATAGCACAGTTTAGGTTCTGTGTCTGCACCCTCTTGCTACTAAAGGTTCTCTTGTATATCTAAAGTATATTCCATAAATAATCATACTGATTTTGACTCAAAATCCATAAAATCTGAATTTATGCTCTGCAGTATCAGTATTAATTTTTCCCATATACAAACTGGGTTAGGACCTGAAGCTCCAACCACTTCCATGAAAGGGTGCATAACAACTTTTATGTATATTAGATACAATTCCAATACCTATATAGACCAAGATATAAAGTATTTTTTGTGTAAACATAATTGAAAAGCGTACCTCAAAGACGTTAAAAGTAGGGTATAGTAATATTTCTTGCGAAGAAAATTCCCAATCATTTTGGCTGAAATCCATAAACTATTAGGTCCCCAAAAATTGTTGTAAGAATATTTCAAGCCCCAAAAGACTATTTATATATAATGTATATCCTTATGTAATCAAAACAAGGATATAATTTATATGAATTTTATTTGATTTTTTATTTAATTTATATGTACTATTGAATTTTATTTTTTCAATAATTTGCTATTCCATCCTGTTTATTTATTTTTAATTACAATCTATGCAATCATTCCAATTAAACATGGACTTTAAAGTAGCTTAAAAAGTACTAATGATTTATTTATATGTAGGCTTATTCAGAACAATAAACAAGTTCAAAGAGCAAATTATTAAAAAAATAAAATTCAAGAGAATTTAGGAAGATGTGAAACTACATCGAACCAATCTCCCAGCTAGCCTGGAACGCAGCCTATAAACCGTAATTAAGTGTCAGCCGCTGGTAAATTGGCGCCGTTCTCTGAAGTAAACAGAGCTGTTACTTCGAGTCATGACTTCATTATAATCAGGTTTAGTTTACTACAGGCTTATATTATTATTATAATTCCGTCTGCATCAACCTAGTTTTATTAACCTAAAGACGTTCACTGCCTAATATTACGCATCATAGGTCAAGAAAATTTTCATTATTAATTTCCAACTTTTCTTTAAATAAAAGCTTGTTCTAGTAAAGTAAAAAGCCTGTAAAGCTTTGTGACATGGATTCATTTTGGGATAATATAAAATTTAATTGACCAAAACATTATTCTAAAATATACGCATTTATAAAATACCTGCTAGCACATACATTTTGCGCAAACTTATATTTGTCTATGACACCCAACATTTATCTCAACCATCAGACAAACAAAAGGAGTTTCCAACCACTACAACAAACCATTAAGTAATTTATTATTACGTGATAATGTATTCACTAACAGGCTTGCTGTTCAAATATAACGAATCGCATATTGATTGATTAATGTTTTGTCCTTAACTTAAATCGATATTTTTTGTATCATTTCTTTTTTATATTTTAAATGTAAGACGGTAGTATAAGTTACAGAAACTTTTTTTTCAAATTTCAAGTAATATATACAAAACTTACAGTTGTGTTTTATTATATAGGTTGATTAAATTTTATTCGTAAGAGTTATATTTGGTTATATTAGGATATAAAAAGTATTAAAAGCCATACTATACTGTATACCATAAAACAACAAGTTTAGTTATAAGAGTAATAAAACTAAAACAAATAAATATACAAAATAGTTTTGTAACTGATAAGCTAGTTGTTTATATAGGTATGGAACTATTACCTACTAAATTGTAGTTCAGTATTTATAAAATGAGAAATAGGAACAAAACCTTTTTAATGATGTAGTCTTTAACTGGCAATACTATTATGTATTGCAGCATTAAGAAATTAATGGCGATATTGCACAGTAAATAAAAAAATATAAATCATTTACATTCAGTTTATATATTTCTCAAAGTACTTCTGTTTCTCTTTACAGAGCCGTCGATCTGGAAAGCACTCATTTATAGCCACCGATTCGAGCGTAGCCAATCCATACATTGAACAAGACATGACGATTGTTTTGTACGAACAGAGCAAAAGCAACGGAGATGAGAATGTGCAATACAGCAGAATTGTGTGTAATGAGCCGCTTACTTGGAGTATGGTGTAATATCGGCCTCATATTATAGTGGCTCATATACATGCATATTCTGTAGTGAAATGAAAAAAGTTTCACTTTCCTGTTACGTTATATAAAGGACAGGTAGTATATTTCGCAGTTTTATGGACTCTACGAGGTCATAGAGATGAAGTAATTTGAATACATCGGAATTGCCGAGATCTTGATGAAAGAGCAATAGAAATATGGACTCCAATCTTTGAAACATATTGTAATCTTGTAACATATATCGATGGCAAATGTCCGAAATCCCATTCTCCATCCAAAACACCAAAACGTCAGTTTTCAATATCAAACAAAAGACTCAGTTATATTTAGACTGTTTAACACGATAAGATGCACAACTCGAAAATCATGTTGGTTCCAACTAAAATACCCTCTTCCTCCTTCTTCTTCTTCTACTTATAATTCTTCTTGCTCGTATAAGGAGTGGTATATTGCCAAAACTGCCAAAGAGGAGAGCCCCATTATCTATTTCCAACGTCCCAACGTAATCCCAACGTAATATTTAGCACACAAGGAAGTTGCGTATAATGATTTTTATTTAATACTAATAAACAAAGGACTAAGAAACTCAAAAAAGTCAAAGTCAAAGTCAAGTCTTTTATTGCCGTTGATAATAATACAATTATGTGGCAAAGGTCATACCGAATAAATCTAAAATTTTTACATTCGTTCACAATACCACATTCAGACATACAATCGTTACATTCATCCATACCAACTTACTCGCCAATTCTCTCCACCGCCAACGCCAGTGTCAGTCTTCTAAATTGGAGGTCTCCCAACTATAATTCAAAAACTCGTCGACGCTATAGAATGCTTTAAGATGCTAAAAAGCGCTTCAGACGAGTTTTTAACGCCTTGGGCGTTTGTACGTTTTTTCATGGAATCAGGCAAACTGTTGATGAAACGGACACCCTGCCTGCGAGGGCAGGTGTTCATAAACCACCGTTCTGTGTCGCCCAGAACGGTAGTAGTCTCTGTCTCTGCCTCTCGTTTCATATTCATGCACGTCACGGCCCCTAGTCAGGCACATTTTGACTTACAGAATAAAACTGCCTCCAAAGATATAGAGACATGGCAGAGTCAACAGCTGCAATTTTTTGAAAGCAGGTCTGCACGACTCTCTGAAGTTCATGTTGGCGATTGTTCTGATCGCTTTCTTTTGAAGCCTGAAAACTCTCAAAATTTGATTGTTTGAACAAGCTCCCCACAAAATCACTCCGTAGGAAAGGTGTGGGTAAATCAGGCCGTAATACGCCGCCATCAGCACCTGACTTGGGCAGTATTTGGCTAAAGATCTTAAAACATAAACGCCAGATGCTAATTTTGAACAAACTGAATCAATGTGAACATTCCATGTCAAACCTCGATCAAGGTATATACCAAGGAATTTGGAGGAGTAAACTTCTTCTAATGTGGAGTCTCCCAGCATGACAGAAGGTCCACACCCAACGTCCATTTGACCGCAGGGCGAAATTCAGAAAATTAGATTTTGTGGAATTTGTTGTCAGGTTGAGGCTATGAAAGTGTTGAACGCAGTTGTTAAGGTCAACAAAAGCTTTTTGTTCCAAAACTTCTTTTGATTTTTCGTTAAAACAGAGAGTCGTGTCATCAGCATACTGCACGAGATTCCCGTACAGAAGTGATGACTCGATGTCATTGACATAGACCAGAAAAAGGATTGGACTGAGGATGGAGCCTTGGGGAACTCCATATCCCAAATCCCAATGGACTTGAAAGGTGATTTGTAATTTGGACAGTCTGTGTTCTAACGACTTAGAAATGATTTAATCCATAGCAGGGGCACACCTCGAATGCCATGAGATTCAAGTTTTGTCAAGAAGTGTATTATGGTCAACACAGTCGAATGCTTTGGTATAAGTCGAGAAACACACTTATGGTGGGTTTTCAGACACTCTAACCCCTTCAAAATCCATTTCGACCCGACTCACCACAGCGTCTACCGTCGATTTTCCCGTTCTGAAGCCAAATTGGTCTGTCAGAGAGCTGGTTGTGTTTTGCTAAGAAAACAAAGCATTCTTGTCAAAAATAGTTTTTCGAAAAAATCTTGCTCACAGTTGGCAAAATAGAGACAGGCCGATAATTGTTTAAGGAGCATGGGTCATCTTTTTTGAAAATGGGGTGTACTTTAGCATTTTTCAGGAGGGAGGGGAAAACTCCTGTTTGAAAAGACAGATTTACCAATTGAGTCAGAGGGCTCACAATATGCTTGGCACATTTTTTCAAAATCCACATGGACAATAAATTTAGATCGGTTGATTTTTTGGCCGGGAGCTGCTGAATAATTTTTTTTTCCAACTCTTCCTCAAGTACAGGTGCCCAGTATCATTGATTCTACTACTGGACTACGTCTTCGCGTGTGAGTAACCTGGGGCTCTGACGGTCGAGGACCTCGCCCACAAGCAAACAGACGCAAAAAATCTATTAAACTCGTGGGCGATCTCAGCTTCATCCTGCACCAAGGTATCTCCAATTTTAATTTTGATCTGTTTGTGAGCTTTATTTTTATTGTTAATAATGTCCCAAACAGTTTTAGAAACATTTTTAGAAGAAAGAATTTTTTTTTGAGACATCATATGATTTCGCGGTCAACCTAGGTCAACAATTATGTTACACTTAATTTGCTGAACGTTGGCAAAGCCTATGACCGAAGGGCCGGAGATATTATTGTCTGTCTGTCTGCCTGCTGGTTGCACGGTATCACAAAAATGAGCCGTCCTATAATAGATGAAAGTTAATTTTCATATGAGGAACACTAAGTTAGATGATGGTGCATGCCGCTTAAAGTGGTTAGGCTGAGAGTTAGCAAATATTTTACTTTTGTCTTATAAGGATTCATGATTAAAATGAGGACAATCAGAATAAATAAACTTGTACACCCATGAGAGTTTGTAGCACGTCATATTAAAACATATAACCTAGCTCTTCCAATAACTATTACTTTATTTTATGGTGAAGTGAGTGGACCCTGATATGAAACTCAATTTAATGAATATTAATGTGAATGTATCATGTGACAAGATATTTTAAGAAAGATAATATATTTAGGATTAAAATGTTATATGCAACTTCGTTTCTAAAAACACAAGAAAGTTTTTTATGATGTTGCATGTCTAAACCATGAATTTGACTGAGAGTTGTTACAGTATGTCAGTCAATATGCTGTCACAATTTTCTTTTACCTAAGCATTTACAAAGGTATTTTCAATATGATTGCCTGTCGCTCTATCTGTCAATAATGCAATGAGCAATACATTTGAAATTTGCATTTCCTTTTTGCATTTGACCTCCGTGAAGGCTATTACGCGATATGTGGTGTGCCGTATTTCTATCCTGTAGTTTCTTTAAATACTTATGGATTATAGTCTAGTTATTTAAAAGGGGTATGAAAATTTAGAAAGTATCAATGTCTGAGTTAAACTGTTGTATAAAAATACTATTACACACACACACACACACACACACACACACACACACACACACACACACACACACACACACACACACACACACACACACACACACACACACACACACACACACACACACACACACACACAAACATTTTTTTGCAATTTATATATACATACATATATATATATATACATATATATATATATATATATATATATACATATATATATATATATATATATATGACATATATATACAATGAGTTTACCAGATATTACCTGATTAATTATAAACAGAACCACAGTAAATTAGTGCTACACCACTGTAATATTGTATACATTTTTGAATCTCACCCAAATGACATGTTTTAAGCAGTCCACAGTAAATTATGACAATTTATAACTGAAACAATGACCTTACCAGCTATTACCTGAGTACTTACAAAGAGAACTACCATAATGTAGTGTTACCGTTGCAAGACATGATCTTAATTATTTATGTACCGAAAAGAGTATTGTCATAATTATAGGTTTCTCGTTGTTCATTCTTATAGCCGACCTGCAGTAGATAATAAATTATTTAATTGCAATCACCTATTTAATACATTTACTGTTTACCTGCAAAGGTTCTGTTGAATTGTTTCTAAGACTATTTCTAGTGGAATGCTTGTATTGAATTCTCTTACACTTGTTGTTATTAGTACTATCTACAACATAAAGACATTTTGGTATAATATTATTAAAGAATTTATCGATATTTGATATCACAATATTAAATTCCGTCCTCTCTGTAAGTTCTATCAGAGTGTAACCAAACCGATCTTTCCGTTTAAATACTATAATCTATACTTGTTACAAAATTCAGTTCCGTCTTCTCTCCCAGTTCCTTTAAAAACATAACGAAACCGATCTCTATGTTTATATATTTTAAAGAATTCCAGACGATACTGAGAAGTATTTCTTCAATATAAACAAACACAAAATTTGCGTTGAGCGTTGAAATCTGGGTATCATAACAAAATTCATTTTAATCTTCATCGCATAATACTTTATTTAAAGCCACAGTTAACATTCTCGCAGTTTAATTAGGTACGTGGTTTTAACGCAAGTGTTGCGTATTTTCTTACAGTACCACTTTGTTTATCATCACTTGGCAGTTTAAGATTTTTATTAAATTGTGCAAAATTAAACTATATCAATAAACCAAAAGATAATTATCATAGCATATATATATATATATATATATATATATATATATATATATATATATATAAATATATATATGGTTTTGACCTTTTTGGTATATCATAGTATTTTTTGTTTGGAATTCAGCTTGAAATTGAGTCGTAGTTAGTCACTAGAAAGAGAAGGTTCTGGCCACCGATCTTATAAAAATGTACATATTGCAATAATTTTAAATATATAATTATTCGATCATCGCAGCTGCAAGTCCAGCTTGTGGTCACGTGGTTAAACTACGTACAAGAAATGTGATGGTATTGTTTATTCAAGAGTTATTCGAAGGGTTGGGTTATCTTAAATATCAACTAACTTTGTAGTCAAATAAAGTAGTCCCTTCTATGTATTTAATATTTTTATTGACTAATTACTTTCTTAATTTAGATTTGGAATTTGGATTAGTTAATAAGCATCTTCTCACGCAGTTTAGTAGGCTTTGAAAATGTATGAGGACTTCTGGTTGAAATAAATTATATTTCTATTGAGTTTATCTTGTTGCCAAAATAAAAAATATTTCAAAAAGCGAATAGTTTTGTTTATTTTAGTTTATTCCAGTTTTACAATTGTTATTAATAGTAGATTTTGCCATGTTTCCCGATCAAGAAAATAATACATACCTAAAGAGGTTTAAGGAGCCTATTTATATCAAAAGACAGCTAAGGTGGATTTTATAATAGTCTAAATTTCTATTAAAAACGAGATAGTACACTTGTGTTTGATACATGATACTTAATATTTGCTAAAAAGGTACAACTAAAATATATTTACAATTAAATAAAATGTTCATATCTAAGTATTGTTCTAGTCTGAACTACACTACTACTCCAGAACACGTTGGAATATGTAATATTGCTACTATCAAGTTTACCCTGTATTTTCACACTATAGATTTAAAACCAATGTAAAATAGTCATTACACATTTTAACGTATAGTTGTTCTATTATAAAACAGTGTTTATATGGATCGGTTGGCGTACATTAGCAGGCTCTTTCAATTCATTTGTCGCGAATTTAAATATATATTCTATACCAGGGACTCTAAGAATGTCCATGTCAAATTCCATTACAACCGGGCGAATAGTCTACGAGTGAAATCAAAACAAACTTCTGTGTGTATAATATTATAATTATTCCACGGATGTGGTTGTCAGACTTGCTACCCATAAGATCAATTTACAAATATACACTACCACTTGGCTTAATTTTTGGGATGACTGTCACCAAAAACGAACCCATTGTTCTCATATGAAGTTGAAGCTTTTTGAGAAACTTCTTCCTTGGCATTTTCAAAGGATTATTCGGATATACGGATAGATAGAGACACAGACATGGACAGAAATATTTTTTCCATGCAATTGAGTGTTAAGCGTCTCTAATTTTCATATGATAAAGGAGTTGAAAATCAGGGAAATTATTAATTCAAGTATAACAAGTATTTACAGTGTACCATATGCTTTTTGATGACCAATTGTTAAATTTACGTGAATTTTAATATGAGATATAGACTTCATCGAAATGAAACTTCTTTAGAACTCTCGAATCGTTCACAATCACTTTTTAAAAAGTTTTCGACCTTGAAAAGTTAAAAAAATACAAGGCAACAAGATAGATACCTTCATTACAGGTTGATTTAATTTAAAATCACTCAAGGATACTTTACGTAAGATAAGAGCTAACTTTATTCAATATACCTGTACAAAGAAGGCCACCATTCAATATTTTGCTAGATACTGTACGCATCTCTGTTGTGCAAATTAAACCTGTAAGCTAATATTGCAAGTTTAGTCTATCGTTTCGAGTTGATTTAATTTAAAATCACTCAAAGATACTTTAAGTAAGATAAGAGCTAACTTTATTCAATATACCTGTACAAAGAAGGCCACCATTCAATCTATTGCTAGATACTGTACTCATCTCTGTTGTGCAAATTAAACCTGTAAGCTAATATTGCAAGTTTAGACTAACGTTTCGAGATGCCAACCTAACGTAAAATTTACCTTTCTTCCAAGTACGCAAGAAGGGCAATTTTTATATTAAAATGAACTTACGAGAGCATTTAAAATAAAGTTTAACTTGGTATTCGCAAAGTTTGCTGTGCTTCAATAAAGTATTTGTTTAAAAAGTACTCAAAATATTATGTTACATATTTCTAAACATTATTCATCCAGTTTATGTGACAAAAGGTTTAATATACTATTGAAATTGTTTATAATCGTTTTTTAAATTTAAGAATATAATCATGACTTTACAAATATATAGCTGTTAAACAATGAAATTATAAACTTATTTCAGCCTAAACGTTAATTTAAAGCCAGTTATATTAAAGAGGTTAACAGATGTAAAATTAGTGAAAACTCATTACGTTGTTAGACTCGAGTACTTATTAACTGTAATGAAACCTCGACCACGCCGAGTGAGTTACGCTTGTCTGACTGTAGGATGGAGATTATCGAAGTAGGAGATAAACATTTACTTTGTATATTTAAGATTCTATAAGGCATTAAAAAGTAATATAAATAACGTATTGTCATAGAACCCTATTCTAACGATCCCTAATAATATTTGGATACTCTCTTTGTTCACTCAAATTTTTCATACTAAGTATATGATAACAAAGGGACATCTAATAGACACTAACTTGCTGTATTCTTAGCCAGAGGCGTAACCTCACGAGCTACGAGCTATGTCCTTAACCATGGTATTGCAAATTTAACAGTTATTTCTTTTGTAAACTGTAAGTGAAGTGTTATATCCAAATAATCATAAAGTTACTCTCTTATTCTTTTCTTTTATATTTACCAAGAGCAATCATTCAAGCAGCTGCTGAAATTTCATTAATATCTGTCTGTCTATCTTTCTGTCCTCACGACACGCCTTAAACGATCTGACCTGTAAGCTTGAAATTTTGAATAAAAGTTAATTTTTGCAATACTGAGTTCGATTATGGTTAATATCACTGCATTAACACATTAACAATTTAAAAGAAAATATTGCTTTATGAAAGACGTTTTAGTTGCTGTTGTTATGTAATGTGACATCATTATGGTATTCCCATAAGTTATCTGCATATGATTATTTAAATAGTAGTTATTACAATAAATGTAACCATGCCAGCCTAGGTTTTCAGTGTAGGAATTGAAATACTTTTTTTATAAACTAAGTTGTTATTTTAAAATCAAAACAGGCTACGTTTTAGCGTCATATCACTATACCAGCTTATAATTGACACACTGTTATCTACATAGATTCCCTTAAAATATTTATAAATTTCAATTATTGAATTTGTTCTCAACATGATGTTCTCTGGTCAACAGGTGAGCTTCATTACTACTTGTAGCAAAGCTTACAAAGCAAAGGCGTAGTTACACTCTATTATTGATTTTGCATCCTTATAATCCTGTCAATTAGTATTTGGAAAAAAAAAATTAAGAAGTATACTACAAAGTGCTTTTAACGTCTGGTTAATAGTCGCTTTTAATAAAGCACGATTTAATGTCTCGTATAAGTATCAAATATGTTTTACAACTTATTCACTTGGATTCGTGTAAGCAAACTCCAGAGGTTTTTCCATAAATGAATAGGTTCGCTGACCACTTTGGATTTAAAAAAACGAATACTCCAGCTAGGGATAAGAAAGTTATAGTATTTATTAAGAAACAAATATAACCTCTGATAAAACATAATTTTGAAGAAACACTATTCCTAAAACATTATGTCAGTATACTATTATCACTAAATATATAAGAAATATACATTAGGTCATCAGCAATTTTACCGACTCCAGTGCTATATTTAGTGTGCTAGTCGTTCATTCAACAATCGTGTGCTATTTCCTTAATCATTAAAACCTTCACGAATTACTTTTTTATTATTTTATATATTTAATACTGACCTTTTTAATACTGTTTATTTCTACCCAAAATGCGACACCACTATTGCCGGCAGGTAAAACTTTCTGAAATAAACCTACCTGGTAATCAGATAGCAGATAATATTAGAATGAAGTAAACGTTACCTTAATTCGTCAGTATTGTTAAACTTATGGGATAAACTAGTTAATTATTGACTTATTTCAAAGTAATAATGTTTATACCAACTTACAGCAAAGGTTTATACAAAGGATTAGTTCTGGTATTATGTAATTATACCAATTACATGGTATACTTTAAATAAAAATAAAAATTTAATAAATAAAAATTTATTTTAGAATTGTAAATGGATAGGGAATAAAAAAGTAAATTTATATTGTAATCCAGCGGCAGGCACAACGCGCTTGGAATCTGGTCTAGACCTGACTTGATGGCAGTGAATGCTATAAACAATAGTTTACAGTGGACTCTATCTTGGTTAGGCGGCCAACCTGCGTTGGGAGAGATTTAAACAGACCTGCAGGAACAGGAGCGTAGTCGGTGCAGGCCGAGAAACCACGTTCTGCTACCATTCCGAGTTGAGAAGCGAGAGAGTAAAGTCATTTTAGTGCGAGTTTAAAACTAGTGTCGGGCGTAGGATCCGTCGGTATAAATTATATTAATACCGAACTCCAAGACCTTCACGACCAAAGAGCTAAGTACTTTGACTGAATTATTAAATTTTTCTAAATTTGAAATTTGCAAAATTAAGAAGTGAATTAATTTAAAATTGGAATTGAAAATTTGAAATTAACGATCAAATTCTGTTGAGTGAGGACTATAATATATATATGAATTGTAAAGGAGTAATTTATTAAAGTCGAACGTAAAATTTAATTGAAATTCTAAGGATTGTAGTAAAAATTAAGAGCTGCAGGTGCTGCACCATATCCTGTAGGAACTTGTGAAAAATTCCTGTTGAGAACTGTTTAGTTTTGTTTGAGAATTTAATTTGAAGGATGTTTATTATTATTATTTTATTAGTTTTGAGAAGAAGCCTATTTAATTTATTTCATTCAGATTTATTCAAGATTATTATTTTATTTTTTATATTTTATACTCACGTATTTAGAGGACAGTGAGCCAATATTAAATCGAAAGTGCCTTGCCTAAGGAAGTAGTAATTTTAACCTATTGTTCAAAACATTGTTTTGGTGGAATACAAGGTTAATAATTGACATTTGAATTGATTTAATAAACCTGAATATTTCTAAAAGGGTGCAGTTTTAATTTCCACCAGTATCTACTTAAATCTTATGAGTTCGAGACTATTTAGGGCCATCATAATAAAAACAAAAAATTTTGTATATTAACATTCAGTATACAAATAAGTGCGCCACTCTGCTATATTCTGGTGAACCTTAATAAAATTGAACTTAGTGGTTGTAAATTAATAAGTGGCTTGGATACTGGAAAATTATAAAGTGTTTAATATTAAACTTTTAAAATGGCACTTAAGGTGGACTTGTTAACCAAGGAGGAGTTGGACTATGAAATTAGGTTAAGAGGTGTGGAAGTGTCTCCTAGTCTTAAGGTGATAGATTTAAGGAAAAAGTTACGGCAGTTAATAAGTCTTGATGTAAATAGTAATTATTTGAACCTGAGTGGAAAGGTCGCTTTCAAGGAGGAATGGGATAAAATTAAGTTAGAAACCCAACTATTAGGAACTAGACTGGAGGAATCCATTGAACAGGGACTAAAATTGGACATAGTTAGGTGTGAAACAAAAATAAATCATTGGCAGCGCCGTCTGACTAACTTAAATAAATTGTTTAAAATCGAAGAGAAGGATATAGCTAAACATGTTGAAAACCGGAATAGTATATTAAGTGAATTGTTGTTAAAAATAAAAAACCTAAAAATTGACAAGGAAACATCTGATAGCTTGGTGCGCAAGTTATCTGATTCCAATCTGGAAATAGAAGGTGAGCTGGAAGAGGCTGGTAAACCGGAAGTGAAAGATAAGTCTGGTCTAAATATGAGAGATGATGTGTTTGTTTCGGGACGGCCACATTTAAGTTATAATAAACTACCGAACCCCATTGAGCGTTATTTGAAGGAGTTAAAAATCTGCGATGGATTAAATGTTCAAGAATTATTAGAATTCTTTAAAATAATCTTGAAACTTAAAAAGGAAACTAGATGTACGGAAGAGGATATTATGGAGATTGCGATTTCACATAGTCAGGGAGCTCTTTTGTCGAAACTATTGGAAATAAAACAGGACAATGTCACGGTCAAATTAATGCTTGAAATATTATTGAATTATTTCGTGCCATATCATCAGCGTGAACTTTTGAAATTTGAAAAGGTGCACCGTCCCCAAAGATATAATGAAAGCTTATCCAACTACATTATAGACATTAAGGAATCAGTAGAAGTACTTTGTTGTAATATAAATGAAAGGGATGTTGTGGAATTAATTAAGGTGGGAATTAATCCTGAAACCAGAAATAAACTAGTGTTTATGGGAAATCCGAGCACATATTCCGAACTGGATGAGATGTGTATAAGGGCGAATAATGTAGGTTATGCTGACAACGTGAGGAAAACAGGGAATAATTTGAATGTGATTAGGAAGTATAATGTACCGGTTAACAGCATCAGGGCGAGGCAAGAAACAATAACTTGTTATACAGGGTGTTCTGAAAAAAGGTGCCCATAAGTCAGGGCGTGATTCCTCACATCAAAATAAGAAAAAAAAGGTCTAATTAACATAGGTCCGAAAATGCTTAGTTACCAAGTTATACAGGGTGAAAGATTTCGTCTGAATTTCAGTTCCCCTGCTGCAACGAAGCCCTACGGGTATTTGTTGGCTGTTAATTAAGATGTACAATTTAGCGTACTTTATGTAAAATGAACTGAAAAATTGAATAAAAACCGTTTTCAGACCTGTAGCTACAGTAATTTTTAAGATATGTGACGAAATACGCGAAACTTGGTCCCGAAAAACAAGTTACATTTAGGTTTGAAGCAGATTTACTAAGTTAAATGTACAATAAACACAAAATATTTTTTTCACGGTACTTGTAGAAAATTTAATTTCGAAGAGAAAGATGTAAAATAAGTCTATAATAGACAAACGCAAACTTTAAAAAATAATCCTTAATTACATACAAAACGCATGAAAAATAGACAAAATCTGTTAAGCTCTCTACAAATGTAATATTGAAATTAAAACAGCTGTTTTATTAAAACAAATTAATGAGTTACTATTATTTTTTATCAAGTAAATATTTTTAACAATCATACATTATCATACATAAAAAAGTTATCTGAATTATCATTCAACAAAAAAGTTACACTTGTCCTAAAAAACTAACCACGTCACAGTAGATATTCAAAATGTTTCCCCTCATTCAAAATACAAGCATCCAGCCGTCTTCTCATAGACTGCCGAACTCTTTCGAAGATCCCAGGTGTCTCACGTATCCTTTGAATCCCGTTAACAATCCTTATTCGCAAATCTTCTATGGTATCCACAGGCGAGTCGTAGACAAGCGTCTTTAAATGTCCCCATAAGAAAAAGTCTAGAGGATTGAGGTCAGGTGACCTTGCAGGCCATGCTGCTGGGGCTCCTCGACCAATCCATCTGTTTGGATATGCTTCATTTAAAAATTCTCTTACTTGTAATGTGTAATGAGCTGGAGCTCCATCCTGCATGAACCACATGTTGTTGCGTGTGTATAGTGGCACATCTTCGAGTAACTCATTCAGATTAGTCGTCAAGAAATGTAAATAATTTTCACCATTGAGCGTATCAGGTAAAAAACTAACGTTGTACGTGGCCGTCCTGATCTACCAACTTTTCCAGATTTAAAGGTTCCCGTCTCGCTTAGCCTTCTATGAATGGAAGAAAACATTTTATGAGTCGGTAACTGTCTATGAGGAAAATTTTCCTGATAGAGTCGTCTAGCCTGACGACTGTTGCAATGTGCAAGACCGTACATTAAATGCATGTATGCCATTTCACCATTAGTGTACATAATATTCATATTACCTGCCATGATGAATAAGATATTATTAGCTATCAAAAATTTACTTCAACGGCACTCGCACTAACTTGTATTAAAGTACAGATCAACACACGCACTTAATGAGCAATGGAAAAATAGCTGCTTGTAATGTTTATTTAAATTATTATAAACAATGTTACATTGTTAAAACATATGTTTTAAATAGAAATTATTTTGTTTCTCAAATCAAATATTTTAATAAAACAGCTGTTTTAATTTCAATATTACATTTGTAGAGAGCTTAACAGATTTTGTCTATTTTTCATGCGTTTTGTATGTAATTAAGGATTATTTTTTAAAGTTTGCGTTTGTCTATTATAGACTTATTTTACATCTTTCTCTTCGAAATTAAATTTTCTACAAGTACCGTGAAAAAATATTTTGTGTTTATTGTACATTTAACATAGTAAATCTGCTTCAAACCTAAATGTAACTTGTTTTTCGGGACCAAGTTTCGCGTATTTTCGTCACATATCTTAAAAATTACTGTAGCTACAGGTCTGGAAACGGTTTTTATTCAATTTTTCAGTTCATTTTAACATAATTTACGCTAAATTGTACATCTTAATTAACAGCCAACAAATACCCGTAGGGCTTCGTTGCAGCAGGGGAACTGAAATTCAGACGAAATCTTTCACCCTGTATAACTTGGTAACTAAGCATTTTCGGACCTATGTTAATTAGACCTTTTTTTCTTATTTTGATGTGAGGAATCACGCCCTGACTTATGGGCACCTTTTTTCAGAACACCCTGTAAATGTAATAGACCTGGTCATTATGCTTATCAGTGCCGGGAGCTAAACAGGAAACCTGTTGTAAACCAGCGGAGACCTATTGTAAACCACACTCCAGCTATTAACCCCGAAAATGTAGGTCGTAATGTACAGGAGTCAAAAAACTAGTTAGTAGGGAAAGTTCGAACAATGAGTTAAGGAAGGGCGAACTTTCCCGGGTACCTAAAATTGTGTCCAACAAAAATTCACATGAATTATCTGCTAAATTAAATCATACTTGGCAAAAGAAAAATTCGGAAAATGTCAGTTCATTGCCCAGCTTAGAAATAGATTTTGGCAAGAATATATCATTAAATGTATTATTAGATACTGGTAGTAGTATAAATATAATAAGTGATAGACTGTATAAACTATTATTAGAGAATAAGATTGTAAAGTGTTACCAGTTATCTAACCTGACATGTATGAGTGCTGAAAATAAAAAAATGTCCGTAATCGGCAGTGTAAATATAAAAATTAAAATAGATAGGTTCACCTGGAAAGTGGAATTTCTTATATTGAAGGACTTAGCCCAAAAGGCAATTTTAGGAGCGAACTTTATAAAACATTCTGGTTTGTTAATAGACTTGAAAAATAATTGTTGTCGATTTTGACTTTAATGTAGAGAAGTGTATAAAATTTGTGGCAAAATATTACAGTAGCGTGTATGAACACCAATCACACTTATAAAATAGGATGCGAAGAGGCCAGCAATGAAATAATAAAAATTATAAAGGAATTTCCAACGGTATTTACCGACAAAATTGGTAAAACTCTAGATTATGAGTATAAATTAAAAGTTAAAGATCATGAACCCGTAAAACTTAGACCATATCCATTGAATCCACCTAAACAATTAAAAATTAAAAAAATTATTGACGAATTATTGGAACAGGACATTATTCAACCAAGTGTGAGTCAGTACTCGAGTCCAGCCTTTTTAGTAGGTAAGGAAGATGGAAAATCGGAAAGATTAGTAGTTAATTACAAGGAGTTAAACAAGAAGTTGGAAGGAGTGAGTTATCCTATAGGCGACATGCACGAACTATATTACCATTTGAAGGGAAACAATTATTACTCAGTAATAGACTTAACCAAAAGTTTTTATCAAATAAGTTTAGCGAAGGAAAGCCAGGAGTTAACTACGTTCTCGGTACCTTTCGGAAGTTACAGCTTTAAACGAATTCCTTTTGGATTATTAATTGGAAGTGGGGTATTGTCGTCATATATGAATAAAATCTTAGGAGAATTGAGATTTACTTGCACTCTCGCCTTTTTGGACGATATTATTGTGTATTCGAAGACATTGGAGGAACATTATATGCATTTGAAACAAGTGTTAGAGTGTTTAAAGAAAAATAATCTTACTGTGAATCCGGAGAAAGTAAAATTTTTGTTATAATGAAATTAAATTTCTGGGACATTTGGTTTCCAAAGCCACTATAAGAATGGACCCTGACCGTACACGGACGTTATTAGAATCTCCGAGGCCCCGGGACAAGAAAGGTATTGCGAGATTCATAGGGATGACTAGTTATTTCTCTAAATTTATTCCAAATTATGCGGAAATAGCTCATCCACTCAATGAAATGAGGAAGAAGTCGTCCAAATTTGTGTGGGACCAAAAATGTCAGGAATCGTTCGATAAACTGAAACGAGCGGTTTACCCGTCCCCCCGTATTAGCCATCCCTGACTTCAAACAAGGAGTTCACAGTCCAATGCGACGCGAGTGATAAGGCCCTCGGTTCATGTTTATTACAGGAAGCGGACAATGGACATTTAAAACCGGTGGCCTATTATTCGAGGAAATTTAATGAAAGTGAGGTGAAACTTACTACCTATCAAAAGGAAGCTTTGGCAGTAGTCTGTTCAATAAATAAGTTCCGTAATTTCCTAGAAATGAGACCATTCAACTTAGTGACCGACAACTCAGCATTGGGCTTGGGTATTGTCCCACTTTCGTAAATTAGGAAAATTAGGGCGCTGGGTGGAGGTTATATTGTCTCTACCATTTAAAATTACGCATGTTAAAGGTAATCAGAACCCAGTAGCGGACTATTTATCTAGATTATTTCAAGATAGTGAAGTTGACAACAATGTGTTACATGAACTAGAAAAATTAGTGAATAAGGACAAGATGAACGATAACTCTTTAAAAATGAACAATGAAACTGTAAATAATAAGAACTTAATAATAAGAGAGGAAACAGTGTCTATAAATAGTATAAGTACGATGCCTTTTAGCTTTATGGACTTATAAACGCATCAGAAGCAGGATGTAAATATAACTAAAATGTAGGGAGGGTGTATTGAACTATACCAATAGTGATGTTTACAGTGTGGAAAAAGGGGTGTTATTTTATGTGAACAATAAAAACAATTCTAAAAGGATCTATTTACCTGAGCACTTATTCAAGGTTGTATACGAGTATTATCACAACTCATTGTCTGGCTGTCACTTCGGCATTTTAAAAACACAACAGAAAATAAATGAAAGGTTTTATCACCCTAAACTAAATGATTATGTGAAAAATAATGTAAAATGTTGTGAAGTATGTTTGAAAGCAAAAAGTAGCAACTGGAGGGACCAAGGACCTTTGAACAGCAATCTGAGCAGTCGTCCAATGCAGAAGTTATATATGGATATTTATGGGCCATTACCTGCATCTTCCAATCGAATGCAAACATCCTGATAGCAGTAGATGACTTCACCAAATATAATTGGATAATGCCACTCAGGAAATGCACCTCAGGTAATGTAATTAATGCATTAGAAAATAATATTTTCAAAAATTTTTTCTTTGCCTGAAGAATTCGTGACGGATAATGGAACATATTTTGTCAGCGAGGAATTCAAAAATTATTTGTTTAATTTGGGCATAAAACAAAGGACCATTATACCTTATACTCCTCAAGGAAATAAAAGTGAAAGGCAAATTCGAAATTTAAATCAAATTCTGACAGCTTATTATCATAACTGTAAAAAGAATTGGGACAAGGATTTGTACCATGTGCAAATGGCCCTAAATACTTGTCACAATGAAAGCATAAAGTCGTCTGCATTTGAATTAATGTTCAGTTTCAAAGCAAATGATGTTTTGTCACTAAAATGGCAAATTAAAGATATTTGTGATGAAAAATGGAGCAAAGATAAGAATGCAAAGATGGTTGAAGCTATTCAAAATTTAAAAAGACAAAATGAGCTGAATTCGAGAAGAAACCGATACAACCGAAATCACAGGCAATTAAAAATGTATGATGTAGTCTATTGTAGAATTACAAATCAGCGATATAAGCTAGATCTGAAATATGAAGGACCATTCAGAATAATTTCAATTATTAGCTCCAACTCATATGTAGTTCAAAATTTAAAAAGAATTTAATGAGTTCCGTAGAATACACTTGCAGGATGTGAAACCCACTGGGGAAAGAAGAATGCATATTTAAATATAACAAAACAAAATAATTACCGAGGGGTAAATAATTTGAATTACAAAAAAAATTTTAAAAAAGAACTGATTAAAAATTATGACGAATTAAATTAGTTGTAAGAATGAAGAAAAACTACATTAGATGTACGCTGTATGTATGTATGTTTGATTTGAGAAATTTCAGTGACAAGGAAGATTAAATTAAAATATATTGAACAATTGAGGAAATTCTACAGCCCTGTTAAATTGTAAATATTAACTTGAATTGTAATCTTGTAAAAATGTATTTTAAAACTTGAAGAAACCTCAAGAGGAATAAAAAGTTTATGATTTAGATAAAAGGGCACAGGTGAAGTAAACAGTTGCGATAACTACATGGTTTTGGGAGAGGAGGAGTGTATTAAAACAATTCAGTATTTATTTTTCTGAATAATGCACAAATCCTAAACTTATGGTCCGTAATTAATGTTATTAACATGTGTTATTTATGTTTGTATGTAAATTAATAACTAACACGAATGTTGGAATATTAATTTAAACTTGTTAGTTTGATAAAATTTATGCCAAGGAAGAGGGGAACAGAAGAAAAAAGACTGTTATTTCTATGATAAACAACGGTATAGGTAAAGATAATAAAATAAGAACTGACACCCCCGTCTGGGGATATGTTTTTAATTCTATATGAAGCTGCGTCAACCAGTGAATGGGCGAGCCAAGGACACACAGCCGTGCAGGGCAAAGGTTCCAAGGACGACCCAACTAATAACAGACCGGACCTGCAATAAACATCCCACAACAACAATCACCGTCTACCTCGTTCGACCCATTGTGAAGGATTATCTGGATGGACTATCTTTATGGTAGGACTTAAAATTGTAAAAAGGTAGGTGGCAATTGGACTCTTAATATTTTGCCATAGTTTAGGTCAAGGTTTCTATTGGGGAACTTAAATGTTTAAGTTTTTAAAAAACAATCTGATAATGTTATGGACTCTTTTAAAAAGAATTTTTATAATAATTAACGCTTGGTTAAAATAACTTGATAACTTAGTATGCTGCCACTTCTTACAACTATTATCAAAAAATAAATTAAAAACAAATATTATAAATAAAAAAAAAGGTTTTGTAGATTTTATGATGCATGTTAAAGCTAGGTGGAAATACAATTTCTAAAGGATGTGAGATAAATTTCTTAGATTTAAGTATTAAACTTGGCAGATACCAAGCGCTTTAAGGGGGGGGGAGTGTGTATACCAATTACATGGTATACTTTAAATAAAAATAAAAATTTAATAAATAAAAATTTATTTTAGAATTGTAAATGGATAGGGAATAAAAAAGTAAATTTATATTGTAATCCAGCGGCAGGCACAACGCGCTTGGAATCTGGTCTAGACCTGACTTGATGGCAGTGAATGCTATAAACAATAGTTTACAGTGGACTCTATCTTGGTTAGGCGGCCAACCTGCGTTTGGGAGAGATTTAAACAGACCTGCAGGAACAGGAGCGTAGTCGGTGCAGGCCGAGAAACCACGTTCTGCTACCATTCCGAGTTGAGAAGCGAGAGAGTAAAGTCATTTTAGTGCGAGTTTAAAACTAGTGTCGGGCGTAGGATCCGTCGGTATAAATTATATTAATACCGAACTCCAAGGACCTTCACGACCAAAAGAGCTAAGTACTTTGACTGAATTATTAAATTTTTCTAAATTTGAAATTTGCAAAATTAAGAAGTGAATTAATTTAAAAATTGGAATTGAAAATTTGAAATTAACGATCAAATTTCTGTTGAGTGAGGACTATAATATATATATGAATTGTAAAGGAGTAATTTATTAAAGTCGAACGTAAAATGTAATTGAAATTCTAAGGATTGTAGTAAAAATTAAGAGCTGCAGGTGCTGCACCATATCCTGTAGGAACTTGTGAAAAATTCCTGTTGAGAACTGTTTAGTTTTGTTTGAGAATTTAATTTGAAGGAAGTTTATTATTATTATTTTATTAGTTTTGAGAAGAAGCCTATTTAATTTATTTCATTCAGATTTATTCAAGATTATTATTTTATTTTTTATATTTTATACTCACGTATTTAGAGGACAGTGAGACAATATTAAATCGAAAGTGCCTTGCCTAAGGAAGTAGTAATTTTAACCTATTGTTCAAAACATTGTTTTGGTGGAATACAAGGTTAATAATTGACATTTGAATTGATTTAATAAACCTGAATATTTCTAAAAGGGTGTGCAGTTTTAATTTTCCACCAGTATCTACTTAAATCTTATGAGTTCGAGACTATTTAGGGTCATCATAATAAAAACAAAAAATTTTGTATATTAACATTCAGTATAGTAATGTTTATATACTCGTATTTTAATTAAAACGTGACCCGAATCCCGTGATGAACTCTCTAAAGTGACAGACGGGCAAAGAGTAGCGGTGACAATGTAACAGGTACCTGTTGACTGTCAATAATTGTACATTGATGAAAGCTCGCTGGTAACAGGTTCATTTACTTCATACTCGACCTGAGTGACAATGAGCTTGATTAAGAAAACTTCATTTTATGTATATTTCATAATTCTTCAACTCATATTGTTGGAGGTATTAAATAAATTACTAAAGTACGTTGCACAACATTTTGTTGTATTTAAATGGTACTGATAAAACTGTTTTACTCTCGAACTTCAGGACCTCAAAAAAGTGCTATTTAAACTTGCATATTAGTTGTTGTAAAATCGATCAGGATATTGGAACATCTTCCAGTGACAATCGATTATTTTCAGGATAGTTTATTATATAACTGTTACTAAATAGGAACTGGCATAGAAATCGGCGGGTAACTGCTAGTATATAATAATAATTACAGATAAAATTGTACGACACGCAGTGTGTGACTGTATATATTTCTAGTGTACGTATATTTTATGATCA
The DNA here is from genome assembly GCF_021130785.1 of Homalodisca vitripennis. Lineage (NCBI taxonomy): Eukaryota > Metazoa > Arthropoda > Insecta > Hemiptera > Cicadellidae > Homalodisca > Homalodisca vitripennis. The sequence goes on along the minus strand of NW_025782495.1, from coordinate 14,386 downwards.
TAAATAAATAACTTAAATATTTATATCAAAGATATTAGAGTGTCACGACATAATCCGTTAAACAAAAAAAAGCAATGTCCAGAACGTACGTTTGAAATGCTACAAAGGCAACTAAATACCGGTGTACGTAATTTATAAAATTTTTTTACTGTCATAAATAAAGTATAGAAAGATGAATATGTTCCTTCAATGCTTCTATGAAAATAATTACGCATATTTGAGGGCGACTAATTGGCTTAAGATTTGAACAATGTAAAAGCGCTAAGGAAAAGCTGGTGCTTTAAATCCAAACAAAAGGCCTTACATATATGAGTGTATGAAAGCAGAACACAGCTATTGAAAAATAATGCCGAATTTCCTCACCAGCCTTAACTTAAGAAAATGAATTAAAGCTCTCTCAGTTTGGTTGAGCCACGCAGTCAGAGAAAGCTCTGTATAGCGAGCTCCTTTTAATTCTTTGAAAGAGTGTTTATGCTGTCGAAAACACGCCGACATCTGCTTTTACCACTCTTAAAGGAAACATTAATAATCTAGTATAATAGTAATAGGCTGTTGATAACTCCACTGTTCTAAAAGCGTTTAAAATACAGGAATTTAGAATAACACAAATTGTTTTAGATACATTATTATAAATGTGATAAACTTTAATTTCGTATGAATATATAGACTACACTAACATAAAAATGTTTATAAGTATACATTTAATGAGTAAAAGAGCAACAATATTATTTTTACATTTAGTTTTATTAATATCAGATATTGAATTTTGAGTTTTATCTCCAGTTCACATTCCTTTTTTATTGCAGCGTTTGGTTTCTGTTGCTGTCTCAGACTTGAATCCTGGAATCTGGAGTAATATTCCTCTGAAGAGATCCAAAGAAAGTCAACGACGAAGAAACCCAAAACGCATCATTCACATTGTTTCGACATCATAGACACCTATAAATATGTGAAGTGTTAGTCTCATTGTCTCGCAATTTTCTCTTTCGATCTCGAGGATCTGACTCAAATTTCAGTTCAATTAACCCTTCATACCATAGCTACGTAAGGTCTAGAATATCAGATATTGTAACAAACATTGAAATTGAGGTCAAAAAACTAATGTTAAGAATGAAAAATCTACTGACTGTTTTGAGCGAATAATATATAGCCTTAAATGTGATAAAACAATTCCTTCTCTACATTACTAGAGATTATTACAATACTGTGTTTTCAATTTACGTTGACGTTTTACGAAACAAATATCTATCGCAGGTAGTTATTGTGTAACAATTTCCAGATGAGCTAAATGTCAAGGGTCATAATTGTTTATATAAGGTACATTATTGTTGTACGTATGATATTTATGGAACACCTTCGGGAGCAAGTGGGATAATCTTAGTGATATAAATAAGATAGAAAATTAAATTAGGCTATTCCCACTTATACAAATGTTTAATAACTTGACATGTATTTGGCCTTCTAATCGTGTGTTAGTTTGATTATTCATACAGGTTTGTGGCAATAATGGTGAGAAATTAAATAATTTAATAGTAAAGAGTAAGATCTCCGTGCTGTAGGGATAATATGCTCACCCGATAAGTGAGATACCTGGGTTCGAGTCCCAGCAGATATTGTGACTCAATGTTTATATTTTGAAAATTAAATTAGGCTATAGCCACTAAAACAAATGTAATAATGGTTTGACGGGTATTTGGCCTACCGATCATATGTCGCTTTGACTTAAGTAAACATACATGTGACAGAAACGGTAATATAAAAATAATTTATTCGTAAAAAGTAAGGGCTCTGTGTTGTAGTGGTAACATCCTCGCCAAGCAAAAATTTACATTTTTTCAGTTATTATTCTCGTTAATAGAACATGGAATAACTATGATTTTCCTATCTAATTGCGTGTTGATTATGTTTTAGACGAATTGGAGAGTGTTTTAAAGTGTAATCACAGTTTCAAAGGTTTTTTTAATAGTAACATTAAATTAAACATTAACACCTAGGATATTTTAATGAGGTTAAACTTTTCAGGCAAAGTAAAACCTGTCAAAAGTAAGTGGGTCGGTAGGATATTGAGCAGTATTTAAATCAATAACAATGTATGGAATAGTATTTAAATAGTAAGTAAACATGCATTTACCTGTTCCATTATCTAAAAATACACAAATGTTACTACTTACAGTTTACCAATGCACTGTTTTTAATAATATAGGAATGTCTATAAAACCCAATTACAAAATGTAAAAATTATTGAATACATGTAATTAACTTTTTACCGTTTTAAAATTTTATTTCTCTTACTATATTTGTTGATATTGTTTCATATAAACTTTATAAATGGTAATGGATGAATTCTAATAAATTTCATGTAATTCACCTTAGCCCAATATAATTTTCTTCTTACAAGTCTAAATGCCTTACCACACCATTCAATCTATTATATTATAATTTCTTTAACTTTATTCTGCAGATTAAATGGTGTCCCGTATTACACTGTCTTGCTGGTAGGTAATTAATTAATTAATCACAACAAACCAATTAACTTGATTAGTTAATTCAGTGGATGTATAGAATTAGGCAGATGTATTGCGACTACTCTCATTTAGTTTAGCAAATAAATCAATAATGTGAATGCGTTTGAAATCTATTAACTTTTCTTCGTGTTATATGTAAAATAATAATAAAAAGTTTAGACTTAATTTTTATAAATCCGTCAATAAATTACTCAAATTATGCCTCACAATGAAGAATATATTATGGGACATAGCCTCGCTTGCACTCCACGCAATATGGTCCACACGGCAATCTGCTTGGATTACACCGCAGGAATAATTGGTGGTATTCACACGGCGCTATTCGTACTTATTGCATCTTGCATTGCCACTGCAATAAATACTAGCGTTGCCTCATAGCTTATAAACCAAACATTGGTGTGTATTGCTTATAATGCTTTGTCCTATAAGTACTTTTTTCATTAAATTGACAATTATTTTACAGATTTTCCCTATTTTTAAATAATTTATTGATATAGTTAATAAATAGAACATTATTACTAAAGGGCAAAAGTTTAATTGCGTATTTTTATGAAACACAAAAAACTCCAAACAAAGACTGTATTTGTTGTATCATAAGTTTAGTCAATTTTATGAAGAAATAAAAAAAATTATGGTTGCCTGTATAGTCGGTTTTACGGGCGAAGATTTTACGTGACATACGTCTTTTTTCTCGGTATAGAATATTTATTGATATGTATATTATTAAATTGCACAATAGGAACAAGGAATTGAATGAAAATAAGAATTGCACAAATTTTAACTATAGAAATATATTTTGTTTACTAAAACATTGTACATAATTTGAAATTTAATTAAAATTTGTTATTGTAAATGGTAAAGTTGAATAAAACATTTACTAAAATTGGAATTTTGAAATTCTTGCTAAACACAGTTTAAATTCTAACTCCGCCGCGTGGTGAATTGGTCGGTTTAGTTCGTTTGTTTGGTCGCACTGTTTATGACAGGTTAGAGGTTATAATTTGTTATTTTAAATGTTTGACTAGCAATACGCGCTGTTTCTTCTCAATCGACTGAATTACGATTGATTGCAGAGTGATTTAAACTAATAATTTACTTAACACTATCAACATTTGTCAACATAGTATGACATAACCTATAAACTCAGTTTCTCAACTTTTGTGTCAATCTAACAATTAATCAATCAATCATAGTTTACGATAATGAAATATCAGTGTACAATTATTTACCTTTATTGTTGTAGTTGTTGTAAATGACGAATCTAAGCACTCCACATTTTCACGAATAAACATAGTTAGTTATCTGCTTTAATCCCGTGCGTGCGGCGGACCCACTGGACGGGCATCGTAACGTTTACCGGGCGTTAACACTTTTTCATGAGTGACTCCGAGCCGCAACCTAATTTAAGACGTTTTCACGTCAAAAAATTAGGGCCAAATAGAGTATGATAAACATGTACGTTCATTGTTCAATTTCATTTCAAGAGGTATTAAATAAAACTAAATGTAAAACAAAGTATTAGGCGATAATAATCGAACTGTACAGTATGTGCTGTGTTACTAAATAGTTAGTTTAAATGAATAACACGAGTACTAGTACTTTTAATGTCAAGTTCTAGAATCCCTAATGCATATTCGAAAGATTTGTAAATAATGTATTAAAATAAATTGTATTGAAAACAAACAAGCCTAAAAACTACGTGAAAGTTACATGACTGTGTGGTAATAACGAAACATCATACCATCACATTGAAATAGATGTTTCTATACGATTTTTAATTAATAAACCGAATAGTATTTAGTTATAAAAAAGCGTTTTTAATGGTTTCTAAGACTGCATTGGTAATTATGGTTAATAACAAATCAGAATTATTTGACCGCGTAGTTAAATTCAGCAACAACATTACAACTTTATCGTGACATATGTAATATGTAAATAAATTGTCGAAAATTTAAATTTTTTTGACGAGCGATAGATTTCGCGTTAATAACAATATTCAGGCCTTCCAAATGCACCCCTTATCAATAGCGACATCTTTAACCTTGAAAATAGGAAATTTGTTACAATATGAGGCAACTCTGATAATGTTAAACACAGATACTAAGTATGTGTTACACACTCCCAAAGTCAGACGCATAAGATTGGCAACTATATCTTACAAGTCACATAGTAAGTTGAGGCCTCATTCATAAATTGGTAAATCATAAACTTGGTGTCCTTATACTATATACCATAAATGGGTTTAGTACCGTGTCCTAATGTTTAGCAGTCAGCTTGAACCATTATTGCGATAAGAGTAAATGTAAAGTCAAGCTTAAGCAGTGCTGCACCAACATCAATTCCAATTTATTTTTAGTTAAACATGGTAGAATTAAGATGACTTTAAATAAGACAAATGTGGCATTCCAGTTACCAGTTAAGTCAAAGGTACAATTTTTATTATTGTTTCCATCGACATAAAACCTTTATGCTGCTTTAAAAGGGAAGATTTCATTTATATCTTTCCAGGTCCTTGAATGGATAGAAATAACAATTTAATTTTGGAGTGTCTTCTATTAATGGTCACTTTTTATCCAATACGTTGTATGAATGGATTAGTGTATGAATGTGCTTTTATACCAAATTTGTATTGAATCGATTTATATTTGTATCTATCTATACAATTTTATAATTACTTCAATATACAGCTAAATGTTGTGACTGATTTACCAGCCGTTAGATCATAAATTTTTAACCGAGTATTGAGAGTTTCTCATCGGTTTACTTAAATAAATGTTAAGTTTGGAACACTGATGCGAATTTTGGGTCATATCACACGAAACAATCATAACCGAGTATTGAGAGTTTCTCATCGGTTCACTTAAAAAAATGTTAAGTTTGGAACACTGATGCGAATTTTGGGTCATATCACACGAAACAATCATAACCGAGTATTGAGAGTTTCTCATCGGTTCACTTAAAAAAATGTTAAGTTTGGAACACTGATGCGAATTTTGGGTCATATCACACGAAACAATCATAAGCGAGTATTGAGAGTTTCTCATCGGTTCACTTTAAAAAATGTTAAGTTTGGAACACTGATGCGAATTTTGGGTCATATCACACGAAACAATCATAACCGAGTATTGAGAGTTTCTCATCGGTTCACTTAAAAAAATGTTAAGTTTGGAACACTGATGCGGATTTTGGGTCATATCACACGAAACAATCATAACCGAGTATTGAGAGTTTCTCATCGGTTCACTTAAAAAAATGTTAAGTTTGGAACACTGATGCGAATTTTGGGTCATATCACACGAAACAATCATAAGCGAGTATTGAGAGTTTCTCATCGGTTCACTTAAATAAATGTTAAGTTTGGAACACTGATGCGAATTTTGGGTCATATCACACGAAACAATCATAACCGAGTATTGAGAGTTTCTCATCGGTTCACTTAAATAAATGTTAAGTTTGGAACACTGATGCGAATTTTGGGTCATATCACACGAAACAATCATAAACCGAGTATTGAGAGCTTCTCATCGGTTTCACTTAAATAAATGTTAAGTTTGGAACACTGGTGCGAATTTTCGGGTCATATCACACGAAACAATCATAACCGAGTATTGAGAGTTTCTCATCGGTTCACTTAAATAAATGTAAAAGTTAAGGAACACTGATGCGAATTTTGGGTCATATCACACGAAACAATCACTTCAAATATAGAGTTTTCAGAAGTAATTACTTGCGCGGAGAATTTCTTCTTAATAATTCTTTACGGTATATTTATATATTTATTATATTTTTATTTTTTATTATATCTTTATATATTATATATTTTATGATTATATTATATATATATATAAATAATATATTATATAAATATATATATATATATTATAATATATTTATATTATAATATATATATATTATTATATATAATATATATATATAATAAGATAATATAAAAAATATATATATATTTTATATATATATTTATTATTATTTATTTATATATATTTATATATATATATAAATAATAATTATATATAATTATATATATATTATATATTATATTATATTATATTATTATATCATTATATCTTTATATATTTCAAATGAAAATAGGTTACTCTAAACATAACATATTATATATTACTCAGCAAAGTTTTACATTCACGTTTATGCTATCGAATTAGAGTTTGATAAAGGCACCTACATGTTTTTTCGTAATAAAATAACAATAAACTTAACTTTATAGTACGTGATTCGTTAATTTTTTCAAGTCATATAAACGTATAGATATTTCCGGGATAGGAATATAAGGGAAGGGTTCATGGAATGATGACAACTCACTGACGTTGTTTCAGTCTCAGTCTGGCTTCATTCCAGGAGGAGCATTTCCAGCTCGTTCAACATCCAGGGCTGGAGTAGGTCTATAGAAGAAATTCGAAGACACGTTGCTCTTGTCACTAAAAAATCACTGGCATCGGGGTAGGACGAAGTTTTGAATGAAATCTATATGTTTATCTCATAGGAAAGAAAGTTCAAGGAGGTACTACTACTTCAACCGCGTTCTCAAAAGGGCATCAGGACAGTTTGGCACTACTTTAGCTAACGACAAAACGGAGAGTATATTGATCTATGAGACGAGAGTCAAGACGGCACTGCTAAATCCAACGAGATAACCGCAGGAAATTAAACCCTCTTACTACTTCGTAGGGAGAAAATAGAACCGCTTCGGCTAGTTCTTAACGCGGTAGATTTAAGATTTATACTCATACTACACACGAAAAGAAAAGGGCAAGAACTTTGCCAAGCTACCGCTACCGGATCATATCATGAGATTGAACCCTATGGAAAATGACGGTTTGAGAGTTGAGGGGCGCTTAGGAGAAGTACTGAATCCACCGATCCTTGTCATGTTTGCTGGAATGCACTGAACCAGATATATTGGAAATATTATACGGTACAAAATGCTCATAGGATAAAATTGGATCTCGTTACCAAAAATAGATCCAGGTCCAGGAAGTGGCATTACCAAGTCAAAGTGAAGTTAGAGCCAACTTTACCTTTGCAGTGAACAACGTCAATTGTAAACTGTTGACACTTTGACCGCTAGCTAGAGTGTGATATTAGTGGGCTGGTTGAGTTTCAACTATCAATCCGTAAGTAATGCACAACGAACAATGTTAAATTATAGTATATAAGAATTTGTTTCTCACAAAGAGTATCATCCAGTTAAAACATTTTGAGTACTTAAGATTTCTATTTCACTATTCTAAACAAGAGTTTCACTACTAACATCATAATCAATTGGTTTCGTTGTTATCTTGAAATTGACCGGCTTCAGATTCATAAATCATATTAATCTGTTACCGAAAAGATTTGTAGTTTTATGATTTACTATATCCAATTTTAATAAGTGCAACCAATGTTTAATAACTTATAATATCTTTTACTAAGGCAGGTCTCCAGTAAATCGGGAAAAGAATTGATTTCTTTAGATTTGATAAGTTGAAGAGTGCAAAATGAAAACCCGGTTAAAATAGCAAAATTATTATTCATAGATAATATAGATAAAGTGTTTTGGTGTTGTTAATATTGTTACTATTCATATTTTTTACATATATTTTGTGATAGTCTTATACAGTAGATGGTAAAAAATTTTTATTCAGTGATAACAAAAACCAAGTGAATTGTATTACACTGTCATAAAATAATGCTTTTGAAACAAGGGTTATCTCCACAGCCTAGTACAATTAAGAGTGCTAAGTAAAACGCTTAAAACCATAAAATAGGCAACGCAGTGAGTTAATAAACATAAATATTTGTTAATAAACTGCAATTTATTAACGTTTAAAATGAGTAAAACAAAACCAAATTATAATATTAAAATGTTAACAACCTATTTACTCCATAAACAATAGAGCACAAAAAGATACTAATTTCATTTCCGGTATAAAATTGATAATGAGCAATGCAAAATGACTGTAAAAAATAGTCGTAAAAAGCTATAAAGACTTGCTTTTTACTGTAAACACGGAAACTTCTTCCTGAAGTGATATTTCATATCCCTTTTAGTTTTATTTTACATATTTATTTTTCTCGGTTTTAAAAATGTTGGTATCTGTCCATTGCTCGTGTTTACTAAAAGCCACGAATGCTGATCACACACTAGGTGTATTTCTTTACATTAATCCACTTTAAGAAAATTTTAATTTCGTGTTATTTAACAGTCACACTATTGAAATTAAAGAAGTGTGCCATCAGCATAGCCACAAAGGGATTTTTATGACAAGTGGTGAAAATTATTGAAGCAATTTTAATTTACTTTCACGTTTTTTACACATTAAAAAGCACAGTCAGGGATCCAGCATGACCTCCTAACGCTTTTAAAATACGCTTGGCACTTTTGCTCTGACTTTACTACTCAACTGGGTGGATTTAAACCATACGCATTATTGTGGCTATTATTTTAACTTCATAGGCCTACTATTTACAGATAGCCAAAGTTTAGTGTGTTGAACACTTACCAAACAATTTGCTACTTATCCCATTTTCATATATTTGGCACAGTCTGGTTTTCATACAATTGGAGATATGTTTCTTAAGGGTTTTGTTACAATTCTATCGGATCCTTCTTTCCTCCATTCTATGAGTTTACTAGATAGAGTTTGATAATGTTTATGTCCATGCACGGGATTTAGCTGGGCGTTAGCAAAACATAGAATTGAAGGTAATATCTTGAGTAGGAATTGAGCTTTAAATTTGAAATTTTTATATGTTCTTACCTTTTTAACTACTACCAAAGGAAATGATCCCACTTTTACCATCAAGACAAAATTATCTTATGTATGTAGTAACAGATTTAGTTTTTTAAATTGATTGCCTGCTTATCTGTATCTCTCCGAAAGTCATATAATGAAATTCTAATAAGCTATAGACTTGAAGCATGCTACTTGAATCTCATTGTGGTATTCTCCTACATTGACATAAGTTAAACTAAACGTAAATCTATATAATTCAGTTTATAATTTACAAATCACATTACCCAAACCCTCAATATAGCTAATTTACTATTGTTTGAAAAGTATATACAATATTGATAAAATGTGAACTTTGGACCGCATAAAATGTTTTGTGTGAATAGTAGGGTGAATGTAGCATTGAGATGTTATAAAACACCAATCTGTTGGGTAACCTCACTTGATTTACAATAAACGTAGTATACATGTACTTACTACCTTAATACAAGTCTGCAACTGTTATAATCTTAGTTTGTTATTAAGTACCTACACGTTTTTCTTAAGAAGACAGATACTTGGAAAAGTTATATTAAAAATAAGTGACAGCGAACCGGATAGTGACAAACAGTGTTGATTGCGTAATTATTTAACTCATAAAACGAGTTTCTGATGATTGTTTAAACCTTGGATAAAATTAGAATATGTATTTACTGTGGTAACTTTGAACATAATAACTTTAAGGTATAGACATTAGGTAGTACTCAGAATAACGTAAATAAAAGGGGCTAGGTTAGTTGATGTCGATTGTGATGAAAGGCTGTGACCACTGCTTTCATTAGGTCTACGAATGAAACAATTGATTTCAATGTTGTGAGTAAGTAGCTGTATTATCCAACAAGAACCGGCTGAGTATGTACATCCAGAAAGAAGAGATATGAGATTATGAAACCAGATGAGAAATGCCAGGTCTCACTTCATATATAAAATTGTTTCAAAGACTTTTACAGAAAAGTGAATTATGACAAGTAAATGAATGTTTCTATGTAATGTAAAATAGTTTAGTTTAGTTATCATGTATATTTCATGAAATAAACAGTCTTGCCTTATCTCCCAGGCAGCTAATTCCGGATTTTCATGTAAAATTATCAACAAGTAAAAAGATGTTTTACTAAGTGAATCATCATTGTTCTTATATTAAGCTTTATATTGGGGTAATCCAATAAAATCCGGTTTTTCATGTAAACAACATGTACCATTATTATTAATACTTAACAGTATTGAAACACCTAAACAAATAGTGTAAGAATATTGACAATCGTCATTGATTTTTTTGTTTCCTTTACAAACAAGTTTATAAATAGATGATAATAATAATAATAAATATTTATCTAAAACAAGGCACATTGTTGTAGGGTAAGTAATGGAGATTTTGGGCAGATTTTTTTATTTTGTACCCAAACTCATTTTATTAATAACTTTGTAAACGCATGCATTTTTGCAATTACCAATTAAACAATTTTGATGAAGAGAGGCTAGGTTGTCCTAATCGGTTGAAGTTATACTGCATGTACGTACTAAAAATATCTCACGTTTTTATCTTCATCCGCTTCTATTTATAATTTATTGTTATATTGCATAATTTACTGTTTAAATGCAGTATTTTAAATAATTATTCATGGATTGATTCTTATTACTTTTTATTTTTCATAAGTTATTATTAGGCTCAGAATTTCTCAACCTAAAATCCAAAACTGCACCTGATACTACCTACTATAACGAATAATTATTGCCTGCAAGTGTGAATGAATGCATACTTTCTGACACTGTACTCCAGGAGCGTTTGAGTTACTCTTGATTTAAAAGGTAATATTTCAAACGTCGTCCACTGTACTCACCAGTTAGGGTGTTTTCCCCGAGGAAACGGCTAGAAAACAGGCCTACAGATCTTGTTGGTCCGTATGATACTGTCATTAACAATAACAGGAATATGAAAGCCGAGAAGGGCGCCATGATGACAGTGGCGTACACCATCAAGGGACAAGCCCGTAGGAAATACTTTGAAGTCATATAGTATTTAAATAACTCACTGTCATAGAAGATTGTTATACTGAAAATAGAGTAGGATACATAAAAGTGTTTGAATTGTTCCAGTCGTTACAATGTATATCTTAATTTTGTTGAATAATTTATTCTAACTTTTTAATTCTCTTGTACAGAATTATTCAATTGAATATAATAAATTAAATGAGCTGTGACCGATAATTTGTTCAAAACAACCCTACGCACAATGTTAGCCATAGTTTCTGAGTGTAGAGCTAGTCTCGTACTACAGTTTAAAAAAGTTCACGAGTAGAAAGAGGTTTCATGTTTTCAGTCTATATTAAAATTGTTACTGAAAAAAATTTTCCTTTATTATTGTTAGGTTACTAGACAGGCAAAATAATAATCTATTTCACAAGCAAATACTATATCTACTGTATATCTATAAATATAGTGTTACCATGTATATATAAATATAATTAAATCGTTAAAAGTAAATGCACTGTGGTGTAGTGGTAGAATACTCACCCGGCAAGTGAGTGATCCGGGTTCGAGTCGCGGCGGGGCAAGTAATTTTTGTGATTTACCGTTTATAACACATAAGTGTACGAATGTCGTCTTGAATCTCGTTATTTACGTTTCTTTAAATATTTAAATGATACCACAGAATTAAAATGTTAAATTAAAACATTATTGTAAGTATTTTATATTCTTAAACTTAAATATATATTCGTCTCATGAGATCTGTTTGTATGTTTAATTTCTCCGCTGGTCTCGTTGAATTTTATTGAAATAATTATGCATAACGTCATAAATATAATAATTATAACACCTTGCAAAAAAATATTTCATAGCTAAAAGATCTACATCTCTAATTTTTTACACTAAGGTGCATATAAAACATTTTTTTACAATGTAATTTGTGTAACTGTAAACTATCTAGATTAACAAATGTAACCACCAACTTATCTACAAGTAAAGGATTGTGTGTTTCCACCTGAGAGGCGGGATATTTATAGATTGGTTAGCGGCTTACCTTTATAGCTCTATTGGGGATACTTATCTCCTGTTGTAGCACATAAAATATTCCCGCAAAAAACAAATCAGTTTGCAATTTTTCCACAACCCAGAGGAAGTGTAAAGTTAACGGAATCCATTACTGACGGAAATGCGTATTGTATAAATAAAAAATGAGTCAAGAAATGTGTTTCTTAAGATCTAATCTCTAACAGCTTGATTAATCGAGAAAATTCATCTTGTAAAATATTTTTTAATAATCCAAGGAAGATTTATATGAACAGAAATATCCGGAAACGTTTTTGCAATAATTTAGAAATATGTCTGTAAAAATGGTATTATTGATGTTTTATAATCCACATTCAACTTACACTGAACAGCTTTTGAAACTTTAAGCTGAAGTTCTTCAAACAAGCTTAAAGTAATTTGATAAATAAATTTAAATTTTAGAACAGTGAATCAATAGTGTACATAGAGCAGCAAATACAGATTTATTATGAAAATATTACACTTGATTCTGCCAGTCACGAATTTAATTAAAACTAATTCTATTAGGAAATAATTTTTTAAATATTTCGAAACCCACTTCATTGAACGACCCTATTGGACCTTTTCTCATAAGATACTCGAAATTGTTTGGCTTTTAGTACGTTTCGATTGTGACGTTTTACAGTGCCTTAGAAAAAACAGGGGAATTGACAAGTTCGAAGGGTTTTCACAAATCTGAGCAAACCAAAATTATTTGAGTTGAATAATTACTAACCGATTTAAAGCAGATTTACTGTGGCCAAGACATGGCATACATTGAGAGCTGCCGTTTATTCAAGTTTTTGTATTGTTGCCTATTTGCTGAAACACTCAATGTGCCATTGAATCCAAGTTAATTTTTGTATGGGATATTGTCTATGTTATGTGCTATTTTGCACTCAGATGGCAACTGGGTTTCTTTGTTTAGTAAGATACATGCCTTGATAACAGGAAAAATTAAGATAATCCATGGCAAGGTCGTTCTTCCCTTAAAATACAGTATATTAGAAAATAACATGAAACTGTTTAATAGTGTATAATCCAATTATGCTTAAGTCATTACAGACTGGAGCATTATTGTTTATTATATCATAAAACATGCTAGCTGATTAAGGATATATCAATACTTAAGTTGAAAATAATGCCTAAAACTAACTAATCTAATAGAATGAAAATAGGGACGGTATGAATATTGGTTGTGCAATGTTCATGAATTGGCTGGCTCACTCAGAAACACATCACTCTCAACAACACATCAGCACCAATAACACACAGCCCACAATGATTGTCGGGTTGTCTATTGTGAAAGACATTATGTGTGCACGTGAAGCGAACAGGTCTGCCACAATACTCAGCGTTATCAGAACAATACACTACTTCTATTTTAATGAAGGATTTTATGGGAACTGATGTATTGTATTTTTATTGCCAACGTAGATTCCGTCAATTTGTGTGTGTGTATGTGTGTAGTGGTCGTATTTTAAATTTTAGCAATAGCTTTTGAGGCTGCATAATTTAAGGACAAATTTGGATCGTAAAATTTACTTTATGACTGAAGTTATATGTTTACCTACAAAAGCCGTAGTAATATTATTTTAAATGATTGGAGGCCAGTTTTAATCACTTTTGAGTATAAATATACCAAGAACTGTGTAATCCGGATCATTTCAGTTGCATTTCAAAAAACAGGTGCAGATTGTAATATGTGTAGTGCAAGAATGCATATAGAGTTAAATTATATATTTATGGACTTAAATTTAACACTTTTGTTGGGGAACATTTTTGAACACTTACTTTGATCACAGGTACTTAAAAATTGGTGTTTTACTTGTAATACTTAATAATTTACATTGTTCAATTGTTTTAAAATTCAAATAGCTATAACTACTGAATGAATCCACCTTTTGAAGTCCGGTTTGCGGCATTGTACTCTGCTAAGTAAGACCTTTAATGTGATACCAAACTTGACCTATGCTGCTATTTAAGAATTTTGTCTGACTCCTTGTGGACCGTCCCCCAAAGGGATTATCTGGTCGGTAATTGGGC
>NW_025782494.1:0-35055 GCF_021130785.1 Homalodisca vitripennis | reverse complement strand
GATTGACCCCCTAAATGTTACAGTTTCCATCAAAACGTCACATTAAATAGTATTTGGGTCAAAAGTAAGGAAGGTATTTGGTTTAGCATATTGTTGACGAATCTTTATTTCGCATTAGTCTTTAAAATCATATAATTGCATTTGAAAAAGACGGTATAGATTTTGCTGTTCTACGCATTTAAAAGTTCTTATGAGTCCAAGAAGACAGTAGATAGAATAATGGTAGTAGGCGGAGTGATGGTATGTGACCTCTGAACAGGGACTATGGACCTTATCTACTTCCCGAATACAAGGATGTATTAGTAAACATATACTGAAATCTTTGCATTGGAGAATATTGTGACGCTCAAAGTAACATATATGTTTGAAGCTGCATCATAAGATCGTGATGTCTTTTCGTTATTGATTGTTTATTGTATTGATTCAATGAAACGTTTAATAGACATCAGAGATATAACAGGTAGACCATAACTTAAACTAAACAAAATCTTTTCCCTTATCCGAAATAAACTTTGGCCTGCTTTTAATTGCACTATTGCATTTACTTTAAAACATTTTAATGTATGAATATATCATTTATCTGTAGAAAGAGTATCAACATACAGAACTTAGATCCCATAAAAACAAGAAAACCCTTTTTATATTAGCCTAGATTTGACAGCAATTTTAACTGTCGAAGTGTAAAAATGCATTTTTTAATTATTAGTCTTTACTAATAATTATGATATTATTATCAATTCTATTATTGTGACTCGACAATCGAAGTACTAATAATTCTACAAATTTATTTGGACATATTAAAATTAAGCAGCTTAAAAAATAACAGCATGACGTCATTAATACTTTATACGTTAGGAATAGCACTGAAAACCTTTACAATTACAATTTTAAAGACATAATCTGTATTTTGACGGTTTATGAAACGTATATAATGGAAAGTTTACAACTCAATTTTCTGAATGCGATAACAAGAGGAAACGTGAAAAGTTGTATCAATTGAAAAAGTTGAAATGGAAAAATCCTGGTTGAGAGCTTTAGATTAGGGTACATCAATCCTTACCCAACTTTGATAGAAAGGGGTTTATAAAAGTATATTTGATTGAATATACTACATAGAATATATTTTTTGTGTATGTATTAAAGTATTATACGTAATGTTTAAGATAAGTAAATTCAGTGAAGTGAGCATTAATATTAGTTTATCACTATTTAAATTTCTTATAAATTTGGTTTTATTTCCGTGTTGGTGTACTGTTTATTAACAAAAGTCACACGATTATTAAAATGCATCGCTATCTCTCACGCAATTTGTATTCCGGTTGGTTAAACTAGACAAATCTATAATAATCACCATAGCTGAGACAATTTCAATAAATATACAGGAATATACATATTTAAACTTTTTTATAAAAGTAATAAGTACATATTCACTACAATATCGTCGATACACTAATCAGAAAAGCCTTTTAAAACACTTGTATTTTAACGTGTATATAGATTGGCTTTAATGATTTCATGCTTTTATTTTTTATAAGTGTTTACAATCAGTTTAAGAGTAAAAACATATGTAATGAAAATATATTTTTAGGCAAAAGACCACACATGTACTTAATTAAAGTCCAGTAACTGGAAGTTGGCACTGGAATCAAAGTTGTCCAGGCCTGTATTTTCTCCATTAATTTTAACCGCCGAAAGTGATAGCGATACACAGATCTATTTTGTATTTTATAACATATGGTGTGATTCCGAATATTTAGTAAGGTATAAGGAGTATTATATACAGTAAATTTTAATTAGGTATTCAAATAATATTTTATAAAATAATAATGATATTAATTGAAAAGTCTTTTCAATATTAATTTATACAATTACAAAGACAAACAATTTTATTATTAAAATTATATAATACAAGAAATAATGTTACACTAATAACACTAATATTGTGAAAAATAAATCTACGATGCTACATATAACATTACTAACAAGCGTCGATGAAAATGCTATGTAAACTGTTACAAACCTTGTATTTTTGTACAGCAATTGCTACTGATGCATTGAATTAGTAACTAATTTGAACTTCTCAAATGTACGTGTCCGCTTATACCCATGGTGCTTAAGGCTATCTACCTGATATTAGTTTAAGAAGCCTGATACACGCAGCTATACAAATCGGAATGTGTTTATAAGATAGTCTTTAAGGATTCACGGACATAAGATATATTTAGTTTTTAATGTTACCATAAACATTTCACCATATGCTTGCTTAGCAAAAAAAAAAAAAAAAAAAAAAAAAAAAAAAATACTAATTCTTCTACCCATGATGTATTTCATTTCGAGAGAATGGAACAAAACCTCAAAACCCACAAGAGGTCTCCTTTACACAACTCAGAGCACAGTACTTTAGCTTAGTACAGGAATAATGCACGGACTGATCTAAGGGGAATCGTTTCAGGAATGAAACTATTTCGATTAAATTGATAAAATGTAATATTGAACATGTAACACAGCTAATTTGCCCCGGAACTTTAAAATAGAAATACTCACGCAAAGACTGTATTCAGTTACACATTAATCTGTTGGTTACCAAATTCCTAAATTTTAGTAGTTTTCAATTTTTACATCAACCCCAAAGAATTAATACATTCAAATGCGTATGAATACTTTTTGATACCAAATGACTGAAAAATTAAGTTATCCTAACCAAACGAGACATGAGAAACTTAAATATTTTCCTGCAAGAAGTTTTATTTAAAGTATCATGTGCAACTAAGAAACGATGTAAAGCGGAGGTTTTGATATTGAACAATATATTCCATTCAATTCCAACAGTGTAAAAGTAAGATGTTTACACAGTACAGTGAGAATATATGTGTAGGGATTACACGATAAAAGATAATAGACCTGCATCAACCGCAGAAGATAAGGTCGTGTTTGAAGACTTTGCATAGTTGAGTGTAGACGAGACATCCTTTTATTAGACAACGGAAAGAAAAAGTATAAAAAAGCTATGGCATTATTAAATGAGACAATGTCATCTTAGAAGAGGAAATATTGCGAGGATTGCCACAAGAGGACATTAATCCTATTTTTTCCGTTTATGAAAGAACTGTATTCTGCAAAACGGTAAAGTAAAGTAACTGATGACGGAATGCATAGGGATAAAATAGAAAGAGCGAATGTGAAGAACTAGTACTTATTCACTCACAACCCTGCCAATAACAACGTTTTTTCGTGTGGGGTCACAGACCGAGACTTGACTGATGGAAGTAGAATATTTTATTACGCTTATCGTACAAAAACCTGTGTTTTCTTATCCTATAGACCTATAATATGATCTAAAAGAAATAGTTTTTCAGAGCCTCAAGCAGAAACTACGCAAGATAAAGGATTTAAAACACCAAAGGTTTTAATAAAAGCATTTATAGTGTATGATTGGTTTAGATGAGAACAAGGTGGTCTTTTTGCTACTGTAAATACCTTTTAGACGCTAACCAAGACAGATTGGTCACCTGTTAGGAGCGTATAGAAATGTACACCTTGATATATTAATCATTCTACTCATAATTAAATCAGACACTGATATTTAATGCTTTGCTATGTTTAGCAAATGTAATTGTATATTATAAGAATAGCAAATTTAAACCATTACTCCTGAAAATAAAAAAAAATAAATTATTTGTTTTGATACAAGGTTGTTGAAAACAGTGGCTTAAAGTGCTACTCAACTGCACAATGTGTGATATGTAATTGTATATAATTTGTCCATAAAGCTTATTGTACAGGTAATTTTATTTTGAGTGTAATTTCTATAATGTTTTGTGTATGGGACACATTCGCAATACCAGTTTCATGGGTTATCCGCCGTTCATTGACCACTTATTATCTGTCTCATATACTGCATTCAGGGATAAGCTATTTATATATTTATTTACTTTCTATTCGTTAATTAATAAATAATAACATATGTACCAAGTCGTGGTTTGTGAAAAATAATATAAAAAATAAAAACTCACAGTAATTTCTTTCTACAGTTTATACATTTATAAAATAATAACAGTTCATAATAAACGTATACCACAAGTTAACAAAAGGTATAAAAAGAAACACTTGTCAAAAAATATTTTCAGTATAAAACTTAGGAATCAATTCCTGGAATTATGTGTTAAGTTTATAAATATTAAATAATACTCAATAATGTAAGCTATATACGCAATCACATTGAGAAAGAATACGTTGGGGACCAAGTACTTACTTGCATACAAATAATTTCATGAATGAGATTGAATATAAAAAATATCGATGGTTTATAAAAAAATTGATTTAATATTTTAAAATGCATTAAATAGATTTACTAAAATAGAAGAAACCATTGTTATCCATAGTTATACATGTGCATTCTCTGGTGTGCTCTTCTAGTAGAAGAAATGTATACTTGGGAGTAATGTGGAGGAGACTTCTAAAGTATGTGAATCAATTTTCCTCTGCCGTTTGGACAAATTTCAGCACAAAGAACCTGAGGATAGTTACACGAGAGAGTATTACAAGTTAACATGAAGTGCGTGAAAAAAAGAGGCTCTTCTCAGTAAGCTAACACTTTGAAATTGTGCTGTCTTTTCCAAGGAATAAATGTTTCTCTAACGCATTATACGTGTTGTGAAAAATACAATGGTTAGAAATAAAATTGCTTCATAAAAAACAGGAGCGATTTTTCAATTGTAAAAACGAAATATAGATTTACTAAATCTATAGTGGGTTTACTCCTAAAGTGACATAACCTAACGATATTTTGCCACAGTTACCCTACCAGGTATGACAGCAATAGTACGCTATCCAGCACAGTCTTATGATTTTATGTCAGTAAACTTGACGATGCCTTTTATATTGTCATGGATTTATTTAATCAGGTGCTTGTCTTTTATAATATCGGTCTATTCCTGCAGGACATATTAATCTTAAAAATATGTCTTCTTACCATTTAAAATGTTTTTCATTGTGGGGGCTACTATTACCCTCTTTACAGGTATACAGAGTTTTATTACGTGATGACAAATTGAAGGGAAATAATTATCATTTATTTCAAAATTATTTTACTTATATACTATAACATAAATTTCGTTAAGGAAAATAAATAAAATCACGGGGAGCTCAGTAAGTAAAATGAAATGCTATTTAAAAACTTAACGAATAAATTATATTTAACTTAAAAGGGTAAAAGGATTTAGTATATTTGCATCATTATACGTTACAAAATGTTTAACGCAGTATATTGGTTCATTATTCTATGTCTATAATGCTCAATTAACACTGAACCAAATATATGTATGATAATGTGGAATTGGGTGATAACTTTTTTATAGGCCGAGGAAATTTAAAGTATCCCTCTTGATTGTAATGTCAACACTTGACAAACCACCTGACCGGTCAGAAAGCGTAGAGTCCCTGTCCTGGCTTCCATTTCAAAATGTGGATACGCGTGTTGTAGATATCTGTATTATCCCACGTTTGAAACCGAGTACTTGTTTCCTTAAAGCTCTTTGTAACTATGTAATGTAACTTGGCAACACACAAGGTGTGCGTACTCTTTAAAACCTGGTTCACTGCCTTTAGATTTTGGGGAATTAATCTGTCGCGACCCTGGATGGATGTTGTTTCCCGTGTAATACCTTTCAACCCCGATTCCAGTGACTCTTGTTGTGACCTGAGTTTATAATCCTCCTTTTTCGCCACCTACAAACGGAAACTATAAACAATATTCCACCACTATGGGAATCTTTTTGTAGAATGAGACATCCTCAACCGTGACGTCCCGTGCAAGTGGGCAGGTATGATATATATTCAAACCTACGTGCCAAATTTGTTTTTATTGTCTAATCTATTTTTAAAAATAATATTTTTATACAAAATACAAAACGGTAACTAGCGGCTAAACGAGACATTTTTGGCCAATTTTTATTATGGCATTGGCAGGAACGTTAGTGTATTTTAAGGCTATGGCTGCTTCACGGCCTCTTCATATTATATGCATAGGTTGCCAGCTAAGTCCTGCACGATAGGCGCGGTATATGTTTGCCTGTAAACAACATTAAATACACTAGAGTAATTCGTTAATTTTCATAGAATTATAACAAGTAAGTAAAGGCAGTAGATTATGTATCATTAATGGCTGAAACTGAAGAAATTAACGATCATTACTGTCAACATAGTACTTGTAAATCTCCTTCTCTGCCAATGTCCTTACATGTATAATAGCGGGAGACCTACTAATCAACAGTTTTTTTTAATGATATAGTACTAATATATTTAAAAACTATTACGGATGTATTCGACACGGTTTTGACACTAAGAATGCTAACAATAAAGCTTGCCCAGAAACATGTGAGTAATTATTATACGTTGCTAGGTGTAGGCTGTAACATGAGATATAGTAATACTCAAAGCTGAAATGTTGTTTGTTGAACTTTAAATCCGAGTGCCAACAGCAGTATGATCCATGGATTTGCATGAAACAACTTAATTAATTCACTAAGCTTTTCCTCTTATTTGTTTTTAATATAATATTGTAGTTTTTTACATATTTTTAACTAAAAAAAATATTCTCTAAGTGAATATTCGATCTACTTTAGATTTTTGTACAAAAAACAGAAAAAGAACTCGGGAACTAAAAAATGTTTAATTTAAAACAATTTATAATTATACATACTTGATATAATTTACTGCGTTCATGTATCATATTTACATATAGATAACAACAGGACATTACGTAAGTATTGAAATGTGTTTATTGATGATGTTGATTTTAGGTTGTGATTTTTCAATTTAAATATATAAATATATATTATATAAATTTTTAAAAAATACTTCAACCACCCTGACTATATACACTTAATATTTTAATATGTCTTCTACAGATATATCTCCATAATTGGAATTTTTTTTGGTTAGGCTTTGCTTAAACTTAGCTTATAGAGCATTATAAACACACAAAGTTTTCTTTGGACTCATAGCATATTTGAGTTTTCCGAACAACTGAATAACAAGGGTTTAGTCGGGAAGGAAATATCGGAAAATATGGAGTTTACTCCGAATCCGTTGACAAAAACATGTTGCGACTGGTTGTCATCTTATATTGGTGCGCCAACATAAGCCGAATTATACATTTCCATATACCGTTTCATAACTTTTAGTTCTTGGATTTTTGTTTTGTATTGAGATATACTTCATAATTATAACATTACTTTACCTTAATTTTGCTATTTTAAATTCAAGTCGTTTTAATGCTAATTAATAGTGATCCCAAAATTTATCCAAGCCGTTTTACTGGGACGGGTTTATTTAATGACAACTTTACTCTCTGTGTATCCTTTGAAAAATAAACTAGATGAAAAGGGTAAATCTTAACAAGGAAATAAACTTTTCACAGCGCGTCTAAGAAAGTGAAAAGTTTACTTTGAATAACATCGTGTTTTATAGATTTACATCCGTAAGGGAGAGCCGAGTAATTACCTTTTTTGGATAGAAATAATAATGTAGGGAACTAACAAGCCTTACGGAGTGAAAGATCTGTTAACAAATGGATAGTTAGGGGTTTTTCTTGTTTTAATAATAGTTGTTGTGTACGGTTTTACTGTTTTAAAAACCCTGTACCGTTTCATCATTGTTTATTTATTAAAAGAGTATATGGTAAATGTACTAGTAAGATCTCGGTATAATAATGATACACAGTCATATCTTGCTTTCTTTTTATTGGCGTGTTAGATAAGGTTGAAAACATCTCGTGGTATTCGACTAGTAAATACCCGTAGTATGGAGTAAATGACGACGAAATCGCTAAAAGGAGAGGTTGGATTCATTAAAACAATGTCCCAAGAACCATAAAAAATTAAATGCAAAAGAAATTCATTTTTACTAAACCTAGCCCACAGTCATTCATTTCCAAGTGTAAATAATATCCGTGACACTCACAAAATATTAGTGTCTGTATAAGGTTAGTGATTTTAGCGATGAAATGAAATTATGATTATAGTTAAATGGATTAATTTAAAACACGATATAACTAGTTCGAATTTGTGAAATAAAAATTTATGCTATTTGTAAGCGGAAGTGGTAAGTCTGTTGAGATGCGAGTTAGCAACTTCCTGTTCTATGTGCGCTGAAGAGATAAGCTTTTCCACAATCTCAGTCTGCGTTGGATAGCAAAAAGGGACCCCACTTAATACTAAGATTTCCTGTCAATAATACTTTAGTCAGCATGGTTATGCACCTTAGGCCTAGGCTGGTAGGCATTTCATACTGTAACGGTAACACTAACCATCGCCTGACACCAGCTTGTATGAATGAGTGTTAACTTGCAGCTCTCTCACCGGCCACATGTTTTCAGTGTTTATTTTGTGTTATTGTTTCTGCGTTCGTGTGCAGAAAGATTTTTGAAGCCACCTGCCAGTTAGACGCTCTGTTTTAAGAAACACCTGAGGATGGCTTTCTAAAGTTTAACCACGTGTAGCCTCGCTACTAAATTTGGAATTTATAATGGGAATTAATTAATTGAAGTACTATTTATAATGTTATTAGGCTATAGGCACTAAATCACAAGCCCTTATGAAAACCTTCTTAGGTAGGTACTTAGCAATTAAATGGATACCCCTAATGTGGTTTAAATTTATGAAGGTTTTATTGGGGGGTTTGTTTTTAAATTATTTATTTAATGTTATCAATACTACTTCCAAGTATCAACAATCACATTTGATGCCAAGCCTACGATCTGAAAGATTAACTATCATCAACTACACTCCGCACTTCGAAATTTATAATTTTAAAGAACTAGAAGCTTTAACCATTAGACCCTGGTACAATAAAGATGTCTATATCAGAAGACGAAAACTTATGTTGGTACCCCTAAACTCTGTTTAAACACAGTTCCTGAACCAGAAATATGTGCATGGATGCTAAAAGATATCTCAACGATTTAAAATCACAAATTTCGGCGAAAAACTTAATGCTGATTGTTTTTTTTTAATTTTTTTTTTGTTTTTTTTTTATTTTTTTTTTAGGAGAAGCCGATCCCTTTTAAGCCTTATTCTGCCCGTCCTCATGGCAAAATGGTTTTATGGTGTTACCCAATAAACTGTAATGTATTCCAGCAGCTGCTGCATTCTTTGATTTACACAGGGTTATATATAATTACACACTACAGGTAGATTGTTGGTGGACGTCCAAATATATACAAAAAAACGAGTTTTTTAATTAAAAATATTTCTTTCGTGCTCTTTCAAAACTATTTATTAAGCACAATACATCTAACTTTTGCTGTGACAAAAAGTTCGTCATTCAGGTAGACATATCAACCGGAAAAAAAAAAACGGAATACGGCTTAGGCAGAAAAAATCACAGTGCAAGGGGCAAAACAAAATTATCAAAAGGTATCAAAATTTAACATTATTAGTCTAAAACAAGATAAAAGATAATAAGTTGCTTTGCTTAACCTATAATCTCTATTTATATTGTTATAATTGTCAAATAGGCCGATAAATAAGGTTGTAAGGAAAAACGTTATAGAAAGAGCATAGAAGAGACACTGGACAATAAGAATATCCCTGCTCCACTCCCTCTCCAGATGTTTGAAAAACTATGATAACACAGGTCTTCATAGTGGTGTACTATAATTTAATGATTGTTTTGTAATTTCTGGTATCCAAGCTGGTAATAGTACATACACATTTATTAACTAGTAGTGAAAGTGATGATGACATAATCATGGATTACAGATCGGGCAGATTAATCCATTGTGCCTTATACTCATATACTTTAAATGTAATTCGATCTATTCCATTAAACAACTTAGGAGATTGATATTAGTTAGTTCAAGTGAATGCTTTTGAATTAAGGATTCTAATTTATTTTAAGGTTTTATGTAATTGATTATAGAGACAAGGATGCAATAGTCATACGAAGTAACAAACTTAATGATTTCTCAAGCCGTATACTGGACTTCAAGAAGGATCAATTAAAAATTGTAAGGTACCGTACAATTGTATATGTGGTAGGTGTAAGTAATGTATAACTATAATGTACGTGCTAGAACACATATATAATAATAATAATATCAAGTTTTAATTATTATAAAAGAAAAACTGTCTTGCTTCAGTTACAAAACATACAAGGTGATAAGTGCATGAGCTACCTCAACAACTGAGGCTGGATCTGAGAGCAAATCTCTGTCAGGAGCCTCAGGGAGCTCTCCATATATTGGACTGGGACTGTCGTCTGGCAGGAGAGAACGAGTAATTATTATACTAACGTTACAGTCGATATTGATCTCTAAACGTTGAAGCATGCCGCTTTACGGCAACATTATAACATTAGCATAACTAGCCATCGTATATAATATTTATCGAATTAACGTATGGTATCGTACTGGATTTGGCGTAAGAACGAATTCACAGCGAAAATAAAGTAATTCCGTAATTTATTTCTTTGTTTGCTGGTGGTAATTATTCGAAGAAATCATTTTTTTAAATTTCATAAAATGAAGATGAAGACGCCTTATTATTTTAAATAGCAAGCTTTAAAATATGGCGAATAAAATGAAAGAATTATTTTTTTTTGAATTCAATTACAAATTAGTTATATTTTACTATGAAAGAAAGTAATTACTGTGTTAATAATTCAAACATTATACTGCAGCATTTCATTCATGATTACAATGTATCGTCTCATTATTTGGAGAAAAAATTAAGTCATCGGAGTATATCAATGCAAGCAAGGGATGATTTTGAAACGGTAGTTATTATAAAGTGTATAATAATGTGAAAAAATGTATCTAATATTGCCGAGTATTTAAGAAACTTTATCGATGAATTATGTAAATAAAAGCAGATAAACAGGATTTCAGAGCACGCTAGTGGATAAACCTACGATAGGTTATCAATCATTTTCAGTTATACTGGGGAAGTACATTTATATATACATGTCTCTGAAAGTGATTTTTAAAGACTGCGTAAATAATGTACAATTGTAATTATAAAAACAGTATATATAATTATAAGATAAAATAGGAAGAAACCAATATAATGGTGAAGGACTATGACATAAAGTAGAAATGTATTTTTTTATGTTCTAGGTAAAAAAAAAGAATTACAAACGTTTCAAAACTCTTATATTGTGGTTATTTAGTAATACTGGGATTTATAATTTGTTTGAATTATTCAATGACTAAGTACAGCTAAGCTTTACGAAACTATCATTGATATTGTTAGTTAATTTTTAATTTTCGGTAAAATAAAAGAAGCGCTTAATAAACCCCAAAACCAGCAGTCATTAAAACCACCAACGTCACAAAAATTATTGAAATTTAATCTCGTCATATACCGTTTAAGCTACGAATTCATATACTTCATACTGGTTTAACCAATGGGTTCGTAGGCTGAAGGAAACATACATAAGCACATTCAACAAAGATAGAGATATGAAGTTTCTACAGAGTTTAGCCTGAAAACTGACTGAAACTTAGATGGTGTCTGAAATTGACATAATAGGAAAATATATTCTTTAATTTTGTAACCTGGAAATATGGATTAAAAAATTGGGAATTCGGATAATTTACGAGTGCACTTAGTAGCATTTACTTGCCATTTGGGCAGGTTGCGATAACTATTGTTGTGGATTTGTTTAATAAACCTGCACATCCAGTTATTATTTAGTAAAAATTGCCATGCTTATCTTAAACTCTATACCCATCTAGAAGGAAACATTTGATTGACGTTAAATGAACATTTACTGTGACTTTGATAATATTTCCGATGTAAGTTTTAGCTGTTTAAATAACCACGAATTTAGATTTGTGTAAGTAGTGTAACCACGTAGGCGCAACTACCGAGTGATATGTCTTATCAACCAAAACTTATATCTTTTTACTGATTATTCAAAAGGCACTAACAGTGTTGTCGGTCGCTATCTCAGATTACGTTTCACTCGACTACTACCATCTGACTGAACATTTTGCTATTAATTATAACCAGGACTGTCTCACCGTTTATTTAAACGTATTTTAACTTTTAATGTTATTTTATTGTTGTTTTTATTACTGTTATTTTTTGTTATATTATCATTTATTATAAAATGTCCTTTACAATGAAAAAAAAGACTGGAAGGAATTGCTCTTTGCGAAGACAATTTCAAGAATTGGCAACGCAGAGATTTGAAAAATGGATAAATTCCTTGGATTTGTCTTGGGAATAGTCGCCATGCATTAATTAAAATAGATGTAAAAACGATAATAGTGACTGCTTGCAACAGAAAACACTAACGTAAATCCAGTTCCTATGCGTTCGCTGCTATCTCCGTACACCAAATCCCGGAATAAGACCACCGAATCCGCTTTACCAGTGTCTATTCCTGTCACAACCCCCATTCACCCCCGCACAGCCTGCCTGCATCACTCTGGGCCCACGCTACTCCGTCTGGCCCTGCATTCACCCCCTTCATTAACACTTGAAGATCCTGAAGAGATCCACATACTCAGGAAAAAGCTTCATGGCACAAAAAGAAATATCAGAAGACCATTAAATATAACCCTCTTCTGCTAGAATGCAGTGACCAAATTTTACCTTTGAAAACCGTCCCGCGTCGACCTGAGAGACAGCGCTTACGCGGAAGTGGACTGTGGGTCCTGTTTGAGGCACCACCCGCTTCATACGTTCCTTATGTGGACTCTTATGTTCAATGTGATCTACTAGAACACACTATTTTTATGGTTAGTCAATTCAGTAACTAAAAAAACTAAATAAAGATTTAGAGTCTGAAATCCAGTTTTAAAACATCTAGTTCAGACACGTGACTGCGTGAAGCAGTGAATTGAGGTGAAAGTTACAAGGATGTTGGAATTAGCTGTGCGAAAGACATCTCTGGAGCAGTTGCGTCATAAAAACACCGACTGCCTCAACACAAAAACTAAAAAAAATAAGCGTTATTAACAATAACAACTCCGAAGAAACCCCCACAAAAAAACCACAGGTCATAAAATAACAACCATCAACAAACAAATGTCCAGTCATGCTAAACTTACATCCCTTCATTCAGATCCATTCCTATCAGAAAAGACAGCAACTCTTGTCACATCGCAGGAATGGTAATAAAGCTGACCGGCCCTAGTGCATCAGTTATTGGCATGTCCAAGCCTGGAGCCTAGCTTATCGACATCATCCAGCCAAAACGTCAACTGGACCTAAACCAAGGTACTAAGTGCTGATCGCCGGCAAATATGAGCTAACTGACGGTAAGCAGGGAGATATGTATCGCCACCTAGAGAAATACATCGTGGCCCAGGCCGACTACTTCTTGCCATCCTGGCACAGCGACACAACCTGAAACCTGGGTCACCCCATACATGAGGAGACCGTGCTCAGTAATGCCTTTTTGGAGGATCCACACTCTATAAATGGTCAAGTCACAACATTTAAAATTTGTATTTCTAAAGCTAAAAGTAATTCATTCAAATCACGATCAACAATATTGAGGAATAGGCATTCATGTGTTAATTCAAAATTTCCAGGAAGCATCCATGGCTCTAGCCTCTAAGCGTCAGGGTGAGGTGGTACGTGTCATATAAGGACTGAAATATTAAACAAAATGTAACATAAACGGATTTCAGTCTGGTTGCTTAAACGCTGCATTTGTAACAGAATAATTATAATTTATTTGATTGCTTTGCTTTACATTATAGACATTGTATATCTTACGTAAGCACCTGCTTAAAATATTTGATATAAATGTAATTAACTGAAACAATTTAATTGATTCAACTAGTTTTGGTTGGTTACTAAACTTTTTAAGAAAAAGCCTTCCCATTTATGTTGCAAACTATCCTGAATATTAATGCTAAGAGGTGAAATAAGAAAACTAAGAGGTAATGACATTATTTGGTCTTTATTTTAGTAACTAGCTGAGAGTACTCATGCTTCGCAGTAGAATGACGATAGCTTTAGTAGTGTAGTACTACATACGTATTTCTTTAGAGAGCCCCTACAGTACGAAATGAGACAAAATTGTGGAAGAAATGCCACGTAATTCTCATCTGTAGGTTCTTGTTAAATGGTTATTGAATGTGTAGAAAACTTATGCAATGAGTTTTCAAATCCATTTCCTAGCTGATAACTGCGGTGTAACAGGAGAATATTTACAATGTGCTTATATAAATCTACTCATTAGATTCGAAGACTTCCAGATTATTAAAATTTACATTATCTGTAAATGTATTTTTCGAGAACATTCACCAGTGATGGAGAATAGCGATTACCTGCACGGTAAGAAGATCGTGTTTAAATGTGCTAAAAGACCAGAAAAAACAGCATTACAGGAAACTTTGGATTTGATGAATTAAAAATATATCGGTTCTCAGATCTCTTAACAGATACTTTAGATACGGCACCCCCACTGAATTTAAGGGACAAAAAATACTGGTATATCAGCATCTTTAAAAACGATGACTTCATTGCCTTGTAAGGCCGAAGATTGGGTTGGACTTATCTTACTCTGATCTGCAAAACAATCGTTAAAAACTCAACAGTCGAATGTCAAATTCCGGAGGCAGAGAAAAACAGAAACAGGAAAATGGCGTCGAATATTTACATTTTATAAAACTAAAGAAAACTTAATCTAAAACACGGTAAAAGTTTAAATTTTGAGATTTAGTAAATATTACATTTTAACCAATTTTTTTGTTTTTAGAGGATTCTGATTAACAGAATTAAAGCAATCAAATAAAGCTGTAACGTTAATTTTTTCATATTACTTCAACAAGGATTATAAAATAATCTCAGGCACAATCTCGGCTTATTTTTATAGAGCGAATAAGAGAACCTGAGCTTTATATGAAAGTTACGTTTAAAAAACTAGTGCTATTCAATATGTATCTTCTGTACAGTTCTTCTTTTACTATATATTGCTTACCTTTATTCGGGGAGAAGAATAAAAACTTGAGAAAAGAGGACGTAATAATTTACATTGATTTAATAGCCAATTTCTGAAGTTTATATTTACTTAATAAATACCATGCTAGTTTCCGCTGAAGATAACATATAATTTAATAATTGTATTTATTAAAGATCCAGCAGAGAAGTATAGATCACTTAAGATAGTAAAATGTTGATCTAGCAAATTTACTCCAGGAATAGTTATCAAGAAATAACTTTTTAATGAACAGTAAAACATACGCTATTAATGCATCTGCTCCTGCGTATATCTATATAAATATCTATATCTAAATAAAAAATATTATTTATACAGTAAATGTTTTTTTAAAGAATTAATTACTTTAAACGTCTAAAACTAAACTGAAATACATCCCCAGTAAAATATTTCAGGAGGACGGCCACATGTGAAATTTACCTTTCTTCCGACTGAGTAGGATGATATATTAAAATTGAATATTGATTCTATTTCGTTATTTGTTATTTAAACTTATTAGCAGATGTATCATACGTATGTTTAATGTATTTGTAAACAGATATTTCTAATACATAAGTTCAAATAATAAACAAAACATAATATTTTATAATGATTCGATTCTCAGCATTATGCTTCTTACCACGTAGATTATTATACAATAACTATTGGTTTAATCTGTATTATAAGTTTTTATAGTTCTACAAATAGATTTCTATGAAAACAATTATTGAATACAACTTTATTATTATCTACATTCACTGGAGCAGAATAGTTTTAACTTCTGTGTAACTGGGATTATATTGAAATAGTGTGCAATTAAACAAAGCAATTCAAGTGTATCTTTAATGGAGTTCTTCAAAGCAAGTTTAATAGTTTTGTAATTAGTTCTTGAAGCGCTTATAATATGTTTCGGCTTTAATCAATTACTCAGCAACTTCTACAGTTAATGCGTAAATTCTATTGATGTGCGTAAAAGTTATTGTGTGATATAATTATTCCTTCAAAGCATGCCTCATTAATATTTTATTCTCGTATGTAATGCAAACTTCACTGCTGGTCCGTTCATAATAAGTTATACACAACATGTTTTATGTATGCATATAGCATTTTTTCATAATATAAAAATTGTATGTTTTTTTTAAATCGAAAATCATGTAAATGGACACTTAATATTGTTATTTGTTTAAATGTTGATTACGATGATCTCTTTTTATCATAATTTATATTGTTTTTCTCAGACCCAAATCTCAACCGTTTCTGCCAATCGACATATTAAGGCAATTTAGATAAAAGTTTTCATATTTTTAGATGTTTATAAATCTTAGGATCATGATTAGAGAAAATTAAAAAAAAAAACAAATTCGACTAATTCAGTTATGAGAATAGTTGCTATAGGAAAATTGATATGAAATCTAAGTACAATGGTAGAGTAAAAGGAAATAATTTTTAAAATTGTGTTTTTTTAAAAATGTTATATAATACAATTTTATAAAACGCATATTTAATATTGGCAGGCGCTTGCTTCAATCACGTTATTGTTATTTTAAGTAATAAATTAAGAAATATACTATTATTAAAGTTATTTTTTATTATATTTTTCGTTTTCATAGTAATAAATAAATGGTAAAAAACAACTTTTCAGAATTAAAGCAAAGTAAAATAAACTATTCAACTTTCCCGTAGTAAACTTAAACAACATACTCATTACTTCTAGAATAGTGGACAGAATCAGTAACACAATTACCGTGTAAGTCTCCATTGTCTATCAATGAAGACGAATAAGGAATGTCCTGTGGAAATATCTAAAATATAACGTAAACAAAATCGAGAAGTGTACATTTAAAAATCTGATTGAATCACACGGTGATAAACTATTGAACTTCTCAAAACATAAACTCATGTCTTTAGTTACACTTGAAATATAGGTTCTGCAGTGTGTAAGTGTAACTATTTTGTTTCTATTTTTCATTACGGTTACAGCAGTAACTCCTAAATAAAATTTAAATAACTAGGAAGGGACAATCTAAAGTGAATGGAAGTGGCAAGTTCGTCGTTGGCGGCAACCGGGCTAAAGGAACTGTGTATCATGGTCGAATAAGAGGTAGAGGCTTTCAAAGCGTGGTACCTGTCCCCTTTAAAGTCCCCTGAGAAAGAGAACTGCCGAAGGCTGAGTCCGAGATCTCTCACAGTCCGAGAACCACCAAGACTATGAACATCAATGATCCTGTAACTGCCAGAGCGTCATAAGAATGAGACCTGTCATGTTGAGAGCTATCTGCAGTCGGTACCTGTTAATAGGAACAGGACTTCTAGAGGATAGAAACTTTAGGAGCTGGAATCTATTCGGTCAAGAATCTCATAATGATTGAGAGTTAATAGTTGCATGGGGATACATAATGCTAAATGATACAAGATTCCGGCAGCTCCCTTTTGCCATAAACTTTAAGTGCTGCAAGAGGAAGGCTTCTGCTAGGTTCCTAGAGAGCTTCCAAAAACTAGAATATTATAGCGTCCGGGACCTCTCAAAAGCGGGAAGAGACTGGATTTTTTAAGAGCTAACTAGTTTAACACACAATATTTTGGATTTTAAGGAACCGGGTGGTTAAGTGACGAAAGTTTTAATCTACAAGGCAAGTATAAACTTCAATGGGATTCTGCTTGAGTCTTGTAACCAGTGAAAAACAAGAATTTCTTTGAATTTATTGCAAAAAGGCAAGAATCCATGTATCTAAATATGTAATAATTGATTCTATAGTCTGAAACATTTTACGTTAGATAACAGTATTACGTCGTAACAAAGTTGAATTCTAAAAACACTTAGTCTCTGCTCCAGCTGTTATTTTAATTTATAACCTTAATATAGGTAAGATCCGTCTCTGTGTAAATTTAAATTTTATTCAGAACTTTTTATATTCCTAAATATTATGAAATTCACACACTAACGGGGTCTTACAGTAATTTGTAATTTTTGAAATGACGCCAACAGGCCACAATGTATGATTTCGGCCACAACGCAATCGTGAGCCTTGTATACAAAATTTACAAAAATAACTAATAAAACCTATTTAAAATGTAAACCATACTTATAAATATGTATCATTTTGTTTTCTAATAAGCATATTTGTATTCTCTGATATATACTCGTATTTATAAATTAAACTTTTTTAAAATTTTAAAATTATACTTTTTAAAGAAAGTAATCTTACTTTCTTCCTCTAATGTTTCAGTCAGAAGAAGGAGACCATGACATGCTCCCCGATTACCGACTGAATTTCTGTGTAAGTCCTAACTACAAACAGTATGAGTTATAACAGCAAATATCTTAACCTAATTGCATTACTATTAGTTAGATCAGTAACATTTTAAACACTAAAGGAAATTGTTCTTTCTCTGCATCAGTCTTTAGTTAGTAATTATTTATTCTTTACATACTGCGCCTTGGACATTAGCAAAAACTGCTTAACGACAATAGCACTCTCATCCATTTATATATTTAATATCATTATAATTTAATACGGTATTTAAAAGCATGAGTCAATCCCAGATAATATTACTAATACGGTTAGAAAGGTTGTCTCAGGCTACAGTATGGCGATTGAGCACAGAGTAAAAGCCACAAGAATGGATGGGGGGGGAGGGAGTTATGCCTCAAGTAAAATTGTTTCGTAATACTCTTACAAAACCTTCCCAAGGTGGAGGTACTGATATTATTGAGAGTATTAAAATGTGAACAAAAAGTTGTGTTTTGTGGAAAACTTGCAAAATTATACTTAAAGGCATGTTTCAGACAGCGTTCTCAAGAAAACTCTTTTCATGTTTGTAGAAACTCTTAATGTTCGTTTCTTCAATGTAGCCATCGTTTTTTTACAAAAAAATTTGAGAACATAAAATGTTATTTTCAAACTTTTTTATGACAATAAATATTATTTTGCCAACAATTTTCTTTTATAGCTTAGTATGTAACAATGCAATTAATTGAACTGCTAGATTGATGACTGCTACTCTAATAAATGTCTAAATCCTGGGAATATTAGTATGACTAGAATGTAAAATAAATTTCCAAAAAAATTCTTATCCTATAAAACGTTTACTCGTTTCATTATTTTCTTTGCATATTGTGTGTAAATATATGTTGTGCCAAACTACAGTATCTTTCTTGTGATTGATTCTCATATAATAAATTAATTGTTGGTTTAATGGACATTTTTTCAAAATATCTTCAATGTTATTATCCTTAACGCGGGCAATTTACGTTATCACTAAGTTTACCACTTCCAGTTTAAATTACTGATTACAAGTAATTTATATTGTTAGTATTGTTTCTTCACTAGAATGATAATTGAGTTTCGTAGCATGCACTATGTCAGTAATAATATATTCTCATTGTGAAATTGTTTTGGAAACATGCATTTTACCAACAGTTGAGATTAAGTTCCAATACCACTTAATGACAATGTTTATTTTTTGTAACGCTGGCACTCTTCAGGATATAGATTTGTCATTCATGGAAAACAAATAGGTTTCGTTAGTCTGTTGACACATACACCTAATCTGCAAAACATTACGGACGAATGATTCGTACAGATTTCATTTAAAATTCTCGAATCACTTCATAATCTACAAACAAAGTTGTAACATAAATATATAGATTTCATTATTTTATATCATTTAAGTTAATAAGTTTTAACCATGTAACTACTTATTTTTTGTTATTCAAAAATTTCTTCTACAGTATATTATAACGTGTTGGAGGATTTAATTGATTTTTAACACCATAAAAGCTAAAAAAAAGCCTACCACAAAATAAGTCTTTATTAACGTGACACGTATTCAAATTCAAATTCTTTATTCAGCATGTAGACAGAGTTTAACAATGTATATGCTAAGTCAACAAATCATAACAAAATATAATAATGTCTCCTCCAATAAAATAATTTTACTTTTTCAAGTTTACACTATCTTATCAGCTAAAAAGTCCTTAACAGAATAGTAAGCCTTCTCGATCAACAACCATTTCAATTTTTTTCTAAAAACTGTGTAATCTTGGACTAATCTTAAGCTTAATGGAAGACTGTTAAAAAGAATTACTGCTGAATATTTTAAATGATTTTTCAAAAAATGAGGTGGAGTGTGGCGGGATATTCATAATGCATCTGGGTTTACTTCTTGTTCCATACATGTGAGTCGGAAAAAAATCTATTAAAAAGGTGAAAGTTTTTATGAAGAAATGATAAGGTTTCCAGAATATAAATGGAAGGAAAAGTTTAAAAGTTTGTTGGAGGAAAAAAGGTTAGCACATGAGGTTCTGGATGGGACATGACAAATTATTCTTAAAGCTTTCTTTTGAAGCCTAAACACAGACTTAGTTTTGGTGCTTTCAAAACCCCAAATGGAAACCCCGTAAGATATGAATGGATAGATGATGCCATAATAAGTAGCAGTAAGAATTTCAGTTGATGCGAAACGAGCCAGATTTCTGAGCACAAAAATACCCTGACTCAGCTTCCTACATACATGCTCTATGTGGAGATGGAAAGACAAATTGCAGTCAATAATAAGGCCAAGAAATTTTACGGAGCATTCTGAGAAAACAGCTTCATCACCCAAATGAATACTGAGCAAACTTTTGCTTGAATGGCTGTTAATTGAAAATTCAATGAGTGTAGTTTTTGAGGACATTTACCTGAAGACTGTTTTGCTCAAGCCAATTAACAAGTGCATTCCCTTCTAAGAATGTGTCGAGTTCCAGGTGATCTCTGGAGGAATTAGAAAAACGTTAGTGACGTGTCATCTGCATATAGGCACAAGTTTGGCACAGTTAAGCCCTTACAAAGATCGTTGATAAAGATTAAAAAAAGGACAGGGCCCAAAATTGAACCTTGGGGCACGCCCTTGCTGATAGTTCCTTTCGTGGAAAACCTATTGCAGATGTTATTTGACGCATTAATAGAACTCACCTTAACAAACTGTGCCCTTTTGACCAGATATGATTGAAACCACTGAAGTGCGACACCTCTAATCCCCATGATAGACAATTTATTTAGAAAAAGAACGTGATCAACTAAATCAAAGGCTTTAGTTAAATCAAAAAATAAGCCACTAGACCGGTTACCCGAGGTCAATAGTATCAACAATGTTCTGCACGACACAGAACATTGCGTCAACAGTACTTTTCCCTTGGGTGAACCCATATTGATGTTGAAACATCAGCTTGTTGTGCTGTAGGAAACTCCAAAGCCTTTTTAATACTATTTTCTCTATAACTTTAGAGAAGGTTGAAACTACAGAAATCGGCCTGTAATTTGAACAGTCCAGATTGCAGCCTTTCTTGTACAAAGGGGTGACCATAGCGAGTTTCAAACAGTCAGGAAATATACCCATTGAAAATGAATGATTAATCAATTCACTGAGTGGCTCTGCCAGCTCTAAGACTACGTTTTTCAACAAAGCAGATGATATTCCATCTGAACCAGCGGAATTCTTTGATTTTAGGCTGCGAACCGACTCAAGCAATCTCCATAGGATTAGTAGGCGACAAGAAAAACGAATTCAGAGGACATGTGCTCAAGGCAGAAGAGCTAATATTAGGCGGAACCTTGTTGGACTTATCACCCACATTAAGAAAATAATCATTGAAAATATTACACACTTCTGAGGGATCATTAACAACCTCTCCTAAAATTATTCCTGATTTCTGGTTTTTTGGTACTTTTTAAAGTCATGTGAACCTCGACTCTGATTAACGATCCCCCAAAGTGTTTTGGTTTTATTAGATGACGTTCTGAGCCGCTTAGCCACACTATCAGACTTGAGTTTCAGAATAAGCTTACGATACAACTTCTTGAGGCCAAGATATCTTTGCCTAAGGGGGTGGACAGAAGGCAAATCTTTCGATTCCAAGTAAGAGGATCTTAACTGTTCCCTAACCCTTATTGCCTCACCATCTAGCTTAATCCTACACTTGTCCCTACTCTCTGAAGGGACCTTTCTCCTGACCAAGGGGAAACAAACGTTGAAATAATAGTCAATGTGACTCAAGAACAGCTCAAACTTTGCATTTAAGTCAGTCAATGAATACAAATCAGCCCAGTTTTCCTTATTCAAGTAATATTTTGAAGAGACTAATGTTTTCCTCTGAGAAAACACGGTTGTAGCGGAAAAGAGCTGGGGATGACTCTGAAGATGATTGAGAGCCAACAATTGCAGCCTGTGCATGATGGTCACTTAAGTATGACACTATAACAGAGCTCGAAAAACAGGGTTCAGGTATATCTGTGTATATATGATCAATCAGGGTCCTAGACTTCTTAAACTCTCGTGTATACGAACGAATGGTTTGGCGAAGACCAAAGGACAGCATATCGTTTAGTATAGTTTTGGAGTCGTTGGAAGAACCCGCTAAATCAATATTGAAATCGCCCAGGACAATTGTATTTGCACTCCCTTTCATAACCTGTGAAAGACAATCATAAATATTTTTGTAGAAGACCTCCTTGCAATTAAGGGGGGTCTATATACCCCAACTATATAAAGTTTTCCACTGCCTAGCTCAACAGAAATGGCCACCAATTCACAGAAACCTTCAACGCAGTAGTTAGAGACATCAATAAGGGAAAAGGAAGCATCTGGTTTAATGAAGAGAGCAACTCCACCCTTCTCCATTCCGGATCTACAGAACGAACTTGCCATCACATAACCATCCAATTGCAAAATGCCGAATTGGTTAACGTGATGCTCACTAATACACACCACCATTGGATTTTCTTCCTGAATGAAAAGCTGGAGAGTTTCATAATTAGAATTTAAAACCCCGTATATTTTGATGAAGGACCTTCAGGGAGCTATTATGAAAGCCGTTGCGTACATCACCTGGACTGAAGTCCAAGGCAGAAGCAACGGGGGAAAAGTCACGTAGTGCTAAGATGGGGGATTGGGATGAGGCGTTGAATCGTTTCCCGACGTGAGAGCAGGAGTATCTGGTTCGGGTTCAGGTGTAAAAGGTTTAGTTTCAGGAGCAGTAGGAGTATCAGGTTCAGGTGTACCTGGTTCAAAGGATTGTGTTTCGTCCTTATGAGCATTTATCTTACAAAGAATCTGATGCATTATGAAACCCAGTAGAAAATTACCCTCCTTATTCAGATGTCTACCATCCCTTGCAAGGTGACGCAGTCTTAAGCAAAAGTTTAAATCAACATACTGTACTCCAAAGTTGAAACACATCAACTCTATCTGCTCATTCAACATGCACAGAGTACCATACTTCAAATCACGCCTTATTGGAATACAATTTAAAAAATACCTTAGAAGTAGGGAACTTAGTTTTAACAGTATACAAAAGATCTGCCATAGAATCTAGAATTAAACGTTTGCCACACCCCCCGTTATAACCAGGTCCACCATTATAGCACAAGGGTACATCATTAGTGCCAACATTTAAATAAATAACCTTAGGCTTTTCATTTAGATAAGACATAAGTTTCTGCTTTATTGTACGTATTCTGGCTCCAGGATTCATATCAATTGTAGCACCTAAGTCGGAACACTGCTTGCCCGAGTATCTCAATAACGAATCACCAATAATCAAACATGATTTTAAAGGTAACTCATTACAACTTAGGTTTTCATTACATGAAATATCATTAACAGTCAAGGGGCTATCGCTAACATAGCTTTTTTAGCTTTATGGTGTTAAAAATCATTAAATCCTCCAACACGTTATAATATACTGTAGAAGAAATTTTTGAATAACAAAAATAAGTAGTTACATGGTTAAAACTTATTAACTTAATGATATAAAATAATGAAATCTATATATTTATGTTACAACTTTGTTTGTAGATTATGAAGTGATTCGAGAATTTTAAATGAAATCTGTACGAATCATTCGTCCGTAATGTTTTGCAGATTAGGTGTGTCAACAGACTAACGAAACCTATTTGTTTTCCATGAATGACAAATCTATATCCTGAAGAGTGCAGCGTTACAAAAAATAAACATTGTCATTAAGTGGTATTGAACTTAATCTCAACTGTTGGTAAAATGCATGTTTCCAAAACAATTTCACAATGAGAATATATTATTACTGACATAGTGCATGCTACGAAACTCAATTATCATTCTAGTGAAGAACAATACTAACAATATAAATTACTTGTAATCAGTAATTTAAACTGGAAGTGGTAAACTTAGTGATAACGTAATTGCCCGCGTTAAGGATAATAACATTGAAGATATTTGAAAAATGTCATTAAACCAACAATTAATTTTATTATATGAGAATCAATCACAAGAAAGATACTGTAGTTTGGCACAACATATATTTACACACAATATGCAAAGAAAATAATGAAACGAGTAAACGTTTTATAGGATAAGAATTTTTTGGAAATTTTATTTTACATTCTAGTCATACTAATATTCCCAGGATTTAGACATTTATTAGAGTAGCAGCATCAATCTAGCAGTTCAATTAATTGCATTGTTACATACTAAGCTATAAATTGTTGGCAAAATAATATTTATTGTCATAAAAAGTTTGAAAATAACATTTTATGTTCTCAATTTTTTTTGTAAAAACGATGGCTACATTGAAGAACGAAACATTAAGAGTTTCTACAAACATGAAAAGAGTTTCTTGAGAACGCTGTCTGAAACATGCCTTTAAGTATAATTTTGCAAGTTTTCCACAAACACAACTTTGTTCACATTTTAATACTCTCAATAATATCAGTACCTCCACCTTGGGAAGGTTTTGTAAGAGTATTACGAAACAATTTTACTTGAGGCATAACTCCCACCCCCCCCCCCCATCCATTCTTGTGGCTTTTACTCTGTGCTCAATCGCCATACTGTAGCCTGAGACAACCTTTCTAACCGTATTAGTAATCTTATCTGGGATTGACTCATGCTTTTAAATACCGTATTAAATTATAATGATATTAAATATATAAATGGATGAGAGTGCTATTGTCGTTTAAGCAGTTTTTGCTAATGTCCAAGCGCAGTATGTAAAGAATAAATAATTACTAACTAAAGACTGATGCAGAGAAAGAACAATTTCCTTTAGTGTTTAAAATGTTACTGATCTAACTAATAGTAATGCAATTAGGTTAAGATATTGCTGTTATAAAACTCATACTGGTTGTAGTTAGGACTTACACAGAAATTCAGTCGGTAATCGGGGAGCATGTCATGGTCTCCTTCTTCTGACTGAAACATTAGAGGAAGAAAGTAAGATTACTTTCTTTAAAAGTATAATTTTAAAATTTTAAAAAAGTTTAATTTATAAATACGAGTATATATCAGAGAATACAAATATGCTTATTAGAAAACAAAATGATACAATATTTATAAGTATGGTTTACATTTTAAATAGGTTTTATTAGTTATTTTTGTAAATTTTGTATACAAGGCTCACGATTGCGTTGTGGCCGAAATCATACATTGTGGCCTGTTTGGCGTCATTTCAAAAATTACAAATTACTGTAAGACCCCGTTAGTGTGTGAATTTCATAATATTTAGGAATATAAAAAGTTCTGAATAAAATTTAAATTTACACAGAGACGGATCTTACCTATATTAAGGTTATAAATTAAAATAACAGCTGGAGCAGAGACTAAGTGTTTTTAGAATTCAACTTTGTTACGACGTAATACTGTTATCTAACGTAAAATGTTTCAGACTATAGAATCAATTATTACATATTTAGATACATGGATTCTTGCCTTTTTGCAATAAATTCAAAGAAATTCTTGTTTTTCACTGGTTACAAGACTCAAGCAGAATCCCATTGAAGTTTACTTGCCTTGTAGATTAAAACTTTCGTCACTTAACCACCCGGTTCCTTAAAATCCAAAATATTGTGTGTTAAACTAGTTAGCTCTTAAAAAATCCAGTCTTCCCGCTTTTGAGAGGTCCCGGACGCTATAATATTCTAGTTTTTGGAAGCTCTCTAGGAACCTAGCAGAAGCCTTCCTCTTGCAGCACTTAAAGTTTATATGGCCAAAAGGGAGCTGCCGGAATCTTGTATCATTTAGCATTATGTATCCCCATGCAACTATTAACTCTCAATCATTATGAGATTCTTGACCGAATAGATTCCAGCTCCTAAAGTTTCTATCCTCTAGAAGTCCTGTTCCTATTAACAGGTACCGACTGCAGATAGCTCTCAACATGACAGGTCTCATTCTTATGACGCTCTGGCAGTTACAGGATCATTGATGTTCATAGTCTTGGTGGTTCTCGGACTGTGAGAGATCTCGGACTCAGCCTTCGCGGCCAGTTCTCTTTCTCAGGGGACTTTAAAGGGGACAGGTACCACGCTTTGAAAGCCTCTACCTCTTATTCGACCATGATACACAGTTCCTTTAGCCCGGTTGCCGCCAACGACGAACTTGCCACTTCCATTCACTTTAGATTGTCCCTTCCTAGTTATTTAAATTTTATTTAGGAGTTACTGCTGTAACCGTAATGAAAAATAGAAACAAAATAGTTACACTTACACACTGCAGAACCTATATTTCAAGTGTAACTAAAGACATGAGTTTATGTTTTGAGAAGTTCAATAGTTTATCACCGTGTGATTCAATCAGATTTTTAAATGTACACTTCTCGATTTTGTTTACGTTATCTTTTAGATATTTCCACAGGACATTCCTTATTCGTCTTCATTGATAGACAATGGAGACTTACACGGTAATTGTGTTTACTGATTCTGTCCACTATTCTAGAAGTAATGAGTATGTTGTTTAAGTTTACTACGGGAAAGTTGAATAGTTTATTTACTTTGCTTTAATTCTGAAAAGTTGTTTTTTACCTTTATTTATTACTATGAAACGAAAAAAATATAATAAAAAATAACTTTAATAATAGTATATTTCTTAATTTATTACTTAAAATAACAATAACGTGATTGTTTTGTATATATATGTATACATATATATATATAAAAATATAAAAATAAAGGTTATACCAACATTGTAAACAACCAAAACATGTGTGGTATCGAAACAAGTAAATTAAACATGTAAACCTTTCCTGAACACAGAGATAGATAAAATATTTTTTATAATAAAAAACTTTAAATTAACTGTGTGTCAAGTTTAATCCAACTGGTGATTTTGATTGAAGAGCCATTATGTTTGCTTGTTCATACATTCTTAGTAATAATTTTGTATATTCTTTATTGTCATAATTTTGAAACTTCTTGATGCCAATTAGAGAGAAACAATTTTCAAAGGTTTGATTGTGTTGGACAGCGTGTGCAGATACGGGTCTAAGTTAAATTTGATGTCGAACATCGGCACGATGATTGGTTCATCCTCAGCCTAAGTGACGTAGAACGTTTCTCTAATGTAGTCTTTATGGCAATGTTGACAGGATCATTTATAGAGACTACATTTTCACTGGTACATGTGATGTCTTCTACAATATCCTTTGTTTAAAGGTTATTTTTTGACGATGGAAGGATTGTGAAGGAAACAGGATTTTTCCGGACATTTGCCATCGTTCAGTGAAACAAGAAAACAGTAACACTACGTTTCGAGATCTGCAATCTGATCTCTTCTTCAGGTAAAGAACTAACCTAATACATAATTACAAACTAAGTTAAAATAAACAAATCTTACTAAAGCGTTGTGGCACGCCTAAGTCAGGAATCACAACCTACATGTTGTTGTCAACTTCACTAACACTAAAGACATGCACTTAATTACAAAACTATACAAAACACTAATCAATTAAAAGTAAACTACGGAATACAGGTCACAATGCGTCTTCACGTCGTCTACTGACCACCTGACCACCTACGACTGACCAGAGGGACTAGCCAATGGCAATCGTGACGGCTGGCTAAAACAAGATGGCGGAAAATACAAGGGAAAGGGAACAGGAATGGGCCCTTTCGTTATTATTGGTTCATGCGAGATGAACTTCTTAAAACCATATTGTGACTCCGCATTGGTTTATTACAAATATCCGATCCGTTTGATACTTTTGGTTTTTCTCTTTAAGTTTATTTTTTAGAATTGGCAACCAATGCGGCCTAATCTCGACTGATGGTTGACTGATTGGTTGGTCTGCCAATTTAATGTATGTTGCCTCAATTAATTTCCTTTTGAAGAAATGTGGTTCCCGATGTATTATGTGGGCTTCATCCCAATTCATATGATGGTCTTCGGACCAACAATGGTGTGCAATTTTTGACTTTTCTGTGAAACCCTTTCTCGTGTTTTTCTTTGTGTTCTTTTATCCTTACGTTTAGTGGTCTTTTTGTCTCGCCTATGTATTCCCTATTGCAGCTACATTTTATACTGTAAACACAGTTTTTGGAATCCTGTGTGCCATTTTTTGGTTTTGTTTTTACGAGACTTTGTCTAAGAGTGTTGTGTGTTTTAAAACGCCGGTTCTAATGTTGTACTTTCTCTACCTACTCTTCTAATTTTCTCTCCGATAATCCCGGCACATAAGGGATTTGACATAAACGCAAATTTATCACAAATCTGTTTTTTCTTCTGACTCAGGAATGATTCTTCTGATTCGTTTGCACTTATTAATTACTAATTGAGGGTATCCATTGCTTCTGAGATCCGATTCAATTTTCTTAAATTCTTCTTTTAGTCCATCTTTATCTGAGCACAAGCTCTTTGCTCTATCAAACAACGAGTAGGCTACTCCTTCTTTGACAGATTTTTGATGGTTAGATTGATAATTTAAATATTTTCCTGTGTGTGTTTATCTTTCGAAAAACAGTTGTCTTAAGGACATCCCTATCTCTTAATACACACACATCCAAAAAGGGAAGCTTGTTTTTGGACTTCCACTTCCATTGTGAGGCGGA
This sequence comes from Homalodisca vitripennis, assembly GCF_021130785.1. Lineage (NCBI taxonomy): Eukaryota > Metazoa > Arthropoda > Insecta > Hemiptera > Cicadellidae > Homalodisca > Homalodisca vitripennis. The sequence continues at coordinate 6,277 of NW_025782494.1, read as the reverse complement.
TGGAAGGAGAAATACTATTAATGTGATTCAAAAAATTATTTAATTCAGTGTCTCCATGAGAAAAAATAACAAAGGTATCATCCACATACCTCCACCAAATCTTCGGTTTGAACTGAGCTGAAGCCAAAGCTTTTCGCTCGAATTCCTCCATAAAGATATTGGCGAAAATAGGAGACAGTGGAGAACCCATTGCCATCCCCTCATCTTGACGGTAAATTTTACCCTCTAACTCAAAATAATTGCATTGAGTGCATAGTTCTAACAGTTCCATAATTACTGGCACGGGAAGTTTAGTTCTATCCTTTAATGTTTGGTCTTCTTTGAGACGTGATTTAATAATTCTGAGAGTTTCTGGAACTGGTACATTTGTAAATAGACTTTCGACATCAAAACTTACCAGTTTGTCAGTTTCAGTCAACTTTAGGGATTTTGACTTCTCTACGAAATCCCTGGAATTTTTGATGAAAGAGTCAGTTTTTCCTACCAATGGCGTTAAGATGTCCAAGAGGACTTTAGACAATTCCCTGCAAGGTGAATCACGAGAACTAATGATGGGCCGAAGAGGGATGGTAGGTTTGTGGATTTTGGGAAGGCCATACATATGGGGGATTTTTGAGTGGTGAGGAGTTAATTTAGATCTAAATTTATCTGAAAAAAATTCTTTATGTTTTCTTAAGGTGTTTGCTACTTTGCGTTCAAATGAATCAGTCGGGTCTTTATTTAAAACCGTATATTTGCCAGTATTTAAAGTTTCCGCAATCTTTTCTTTATACTCTACTGAGTCCAGTACCACAGTAGCGTTGCCTTTGTCGGCAGGTAAGATTTTGACCGTGTCGTCTTTCCCAAGGATCGACCTGGCCTTTTTCTCCTCTAATGTCAAATTGGGTTTTGTGGGAGGAATTTTTCTGAGTAAAAGACTGGCCTCACAAACGAAACCGGTCACCCTGTTCCTCAGGTAACTGTGAAACAGCCGACTCGATTCCAGTTACGAAATCCAGTGCCTTTATCCGATTTTTGTGCCACAGAAAAGTTTAAACCCTTGGATAAGACTGATATTTCCGCTTCATGTCAGGATTTTTGAAGAGAGGTTGATTACATTTTTATTATTTGCATCCGTATTTCACGTTGCCATCCTTAGGCAAATCACATTTTTTAGGCCTAATTTTTTCCAGTTTGGAGATTTTCTTTTTCTTATCTGTTTCAGAAACTTTTATACATCTATTTTGGTTGCTTTCGAGAATGTTGTTGAATTCTGTACCGATCAGTGTTTTTAATTCAGTTTTTTTTTACACTCAATACTATTTTGGAGGAGGTATCTTTCACGATGATGATATGCAATTCTTTCTTTAAGTAAAGATTTAGAAGCAGAAGACAAAATTTTACTGGCTTTCCTACTATGAAAAGGAGTTTTTAGAGTTAACCCTATAGGCATAAGGTTTTCAACCTTACATTTATGCAAGAAAGTTAAATGATTAATGTGTTTAGTTAATTTAAGATGCAAGCTCTCAAGGTCTTTGATTTGTTTACTGGTTCCAGGTCCGTACCGAGAATCAATTCTTTGTTTAAAGGTTATTTTTGACGATGGAAGGATTGTGAAGGAAACAGGATTTTTCCGGACATTTGCCATCGTTCAGTGAAAACAAGAAAACAGTAAACACTAACGTTTCGAGATCTGCAATCTGATCTCTTCTTCAGGTAAAGAACTAACCTGAATACATAATTACAAACTAAGTTAAAATAAACAAATCTTACTAAAGCGTTGTGGCACGCCTAAGTCAGGAATCACAACCTACATGTTGTTGTCAACTTCACTAACACTAAAGAACATGCACTTAATACAAAACTATACAAAACACTAATCATTAAAAGTAAACTAACGGAATACAGGTCACAATGCGTCTTCACTATAGTGTTTTGTATAGTTTTGTATTAAGTGCATCGGTTACGATGTTGCACGCACGATACAGAAACTAAACAGGAACGATGGGACAACTTATATACGTGAAAAAGGGACTATCAGCTACTGTAACGGAGGTGGGTGATTGTGACGTTTTTGGATTGACTGTTGACTTTTACTTTTCACAAAACTATATTTAGCTTACTGGCGGTATACAGGGACACATGACAGTAACAAAGACATATTCATTGAAGAACTGGACAGATTTTACGAAAGAAAAATCGAAAGATAAAACATACATTTTTCTTGGAGATATTAATATAGACATATTACAAAACAACTTGCATGTAGAACCGATACTTGAATACTTTGTGTGGACATGGGTTTGTAAACTGTATAAAACTTGCCGACCAGAGTGACTGACGACAGCCGGGACTTGTATTGATCACGTGTTTGTGGACCATGACGACTTTGATAAGGTAAGGGCCGGGGTTTTGGCGCACTGACATCACTGACCACTCAAAGTACTTTACTAACTATACAGGTTCTGTGGAAGGTGGGGTTGAGGCTCGCTGCGATCCTACAGTTAGTCGTGGGTTCGTAGATAAGAACAAATTTACCGCTCTCCTCCTTCCGCGAACAGAAATGGGATTCTGTGACTGGGACGAACGATGTGTTAGAGAGCTCTCGGTGTTTTCGGGAAATTGTTTCTTCTATCGTTGAAAATTCTAAAAAATCTCCAAACAAATGTTCACATTCCAAAAAGAAAAAAAATTAAACCCTGGATAACGGAAGGCCTCATCACGTCAATAAGAAAACGCGACAAATTGAGTAAACAAAATTAAAAAACAGCCCTTTAATACCGATTTGAAACGCTATTTTTCAAATTATCGCAATAATTTAAATCATCTAATAAAAAGTGCAAGGAAAACGGTACTACAGAGAGAAAATTAACTCATCGTCAAACAATCCTAGAGTTTTTTGGGAAACAGTCAACGAAATTGCTGGCAGACGAACAAAGAAAGATTCCTTCCCTATCACAAAATATTTGAAAAACTTTGAAGGAGAGTTGAACCTAAATAAAGTGAAAGGGAGTGGCCGACGAGTTTAACGCGTTTTTCTCCGAGGTTGGATCGCAGCTCTGGCCTCGGCCATTGACGACAGTGGGACTCCATTAGTGAACGACAGCGACTTTAATACTGACACTGACTTTGTAATGCACACGGTTACTGAAGCTGACATACTGAATACTGTGAACAGTCTACGAGGTGGCTCTGCCCCGGGCTATGATGGCGTGTCTGCTTCTCTGTTAAAGGAAAATGTACATATTTTTGTAAAACCATTATTGCACATTGTTAACTTAAGCATTACATCAGGAATTTTTCCAAACGAATTTAAAACAGCTAAAGTCATTCCTCTTCATAAGTCTAATGATGTCACGTGCAAAAATAATTTTCGTCCAATTTCATTGCTCAGTATTTTTTCTAAAATAATTGAAAAAGTTGTAAAAGGTCAGTTTGTTTCAGTATTTTGAATCAAAAATCTATTCTTAACGATTTCCAGTATGGATTTAGAAAGGAAAAAAAACATTTCAGACGCTTTGTTTTGCTTTATCAAAAAACATTAATGATGCTATCACTTGCAATGATCGTTGTTTGTTAGTCTTCCTGGACCTTGCAAAAGCGTTTGATTCCGTAGACAGAAGTAAACTATTAAACAAACTGGAATCCATAGGTTGTCGAGGGCTATCCCTATCTTGGTTCCGAAGTTTCCTCTCTAGATCGCAAACAGTTTGTCACGGTTTGTGGGGTAGACAGTGGGGAGAGGGCCATTGATTACGGTGTTATTCAGGGAAGTACCCTTGGACCAATTCTCTTTCTTGTTTATATAGAACAGATGTTGTCAAGTTAAATATATCCGGCCAGTGTTTTTTATTTGCCGACGACACTGTGGTTTTATGTCGGGGGAAAAAACTGGGACGATGTCTATAACAATGCGTTACATGATTTGTCTGTTCTTAAAAAGTGGTTTGATCAAAATATTTTATCTTCTGAATGTTTCAAAAACTAAATTTCATGCCAAATCTCACTAACACAGAGATCAGACCCACATTTTAATTCTCTTACTCTTCACACTTGCGGCAGCTGCATTAATACAACTTGCAAATGCGAACAGATTGAAAAAGTGGAGAAATACAAAGTATTTAGGTGTAATATTTGATACGAGAATGAAGTGGACTGCCCATGTTGAATATTTAAAAAACAAAATTCGGAAATACATATTTGGATTCAAACAATTAGACGGAATACTAACATTTTCTGAAATAAAACTTGTCTATTTTGCGTACTGTCAGTCTTTGTTTTTGGGGGGTATTGTTGCTTGGGTGGAGCGCTCAGAACAACTTTGGAACCATTATATATAGTCCAAAAATCAAATTTTAAAGGCCGCGATTGGAGTTGGTACTAGGTTTCCGACACATGATCTATTTAATATTTTTGAAGTTCTCAGCATAAGACAGCTTTATGTAAAAACCATCTTACTCTACATATTCAAACAACCGAGATTAATTTTTAACAATGTATCCCATACATACTCTACACGAACCGCAGAATCGATAGGAATACAGCCACTGCAGCCTAAACAGGTCTTTTTCAACAACAAGTCCATTTTATATTGCGCATATATTATATAGGAAATATTCCGAGCTATTTGAGAAACTCTGGAGGATGTTCTGTAAGCTGTTATAAAAAGAGAGTGCATGGCTGGATACTTAGTATTGGCAAAGACGCGCCGAAAGCATCATAGTCTCGGGATACAGATAAGCCTACCTTGACCTCTTCACTGACCTTGACAAACAATCCACTATCCGTTATCTTACAGTTAATCACATCCTCCGGCGGTTGAACGCGCCTTGTCTGTTGGTTGGGCCTTCGCGGGTGGCTATTGTTGGGCCCGGCGGTGGCTGCTGGACGGTTTGCCAAATCACAGACCGCTGGTGTTGATGAGCAGCAGTCGTCGTTGGGCCGGGGCGGTGGTCGCTGGCGGTGGCCCGGTTCGCGGATGTGGTGCGTCGGTCGTACTGGAACGCGTTTCTCGTCGGGCTGGCCTCTCTCGTTAGAGCAGAATTTATGTCCATAACCACAACATGCATTGTTTTTGTTTATTTTATATATTACAGACTAATCCCTTTTTTTTATTATTAAATTTTGGACCTCCTCTCACCCAATTATTAACCAATGAAAATACTCCATACTCGTCACAATGTACCAGACCAAAAAATGTCATTTTAATTTGAACCTCCTCAATATTATATATTATATTATGTTACATTACGGCTCGCACCCACGCACAGGCTTCAGCCTATGTGGGTGTCAATTTCCTTGAATGTTTGTAAAGTTTATTTTGTAAATTTTTGGAAATAAATCTTTTTGAATTTGAATTTGAATTTGAATTTGTGATTCCTGACTTAGGCGTGCCACAAACGCTTTAGTAAGATTTGTTTACTTTAAACTTAGTTTGTAATTATGTATTAGGTTAGTTTCTTTACCTGAAAGAAGAGATCCAGATTGCAGACCTCGAAACGTAAGTGTTACTGTTTTCTTGTTTCACTGAACGATGGCAAATGTCCGGAAAAATCCTGTTTCCTTCTACAATATAATGGGTTTTCTGCGTAACGCAGCTTTTGTAAGAGTTTGTGGATTGCATCATATTGCATATTCCCACAGCGTGGTTTATTGCATGGATGGCATTTGTATTTGAAATTTTGACTGTTGTCTTTATCTTGAATATGTTTTGGATGAACTAATAGATTTTTCAAATTTTGTGGTCTTTTCAAAATAATTCTAGAAGGGCTATTAAATAGAGCTTAAATAGGTCTGTTTAAGGCCACTGGCGCTTCCAAAACATTCAAGTGGAAAAGTCCAGAATCCACTAGACGAGTGGAGAAGGGTCAAAATGCCCACCCCATCGTTCAGATATGAAAGGCGGATGCTGCTGAATCACATATCAAGCTAACTCGTAAAAAATGTTGATATGTATTTCATTCACACAGATAAATATCTGTAACAGTTTCTACAAATATAATGCCATCACCAAGGGAACTAACTTCGTTCCCGATTAAGGTTGCCATTATTTCTTACTAATATTTACTTGTTATATTTATTTTGACAATTTAACAATAACAGATTTAGTTGTTAAACCTGAAAACGATATTAATGGTCTAATGATTAAAAACTCTATTATTCTCTTTTCTCATGTTTAGTATGTTTTAATTAGTGGGTTATTTGTGTTTTTATGTTTTAGTAGTTAGTAAGTATACACAACTGTTCTTAAACATGCCATTTCTTAGAACATTCGGAAGCCTGTATGCGCTCTTAAACG
>NW_025782493.1:0-18433 GCF_021130785.1 Homalodisca vitripennis | reverse complement strand
ACTGTGACGTGTGCAGTTTATGGTGAGTTATGGCTATATAAATTAATGTTTAAGAACTGATCACTCTACATATATATAAATTATACAATTCATCTGCACATGTCGTATGCGCGCGCCGACATGGTACCAGATTACTTATACGCCAATGCCGCCGTACGTCACTCTTGCCTGTTCTGCATAAAAGAATAGGACCATTGAGTTAACCTTGTTTTTCTCCGGTGGAGACTGTTCAACTCCGCACCGCCTGGCGACACGCTGCCGTACAGGTGAAATTGATAACCATAACAGCTTGGTGGATTGATTAGAGAGGAAGCTTGCGAGTGGACTGGATTGCGTCGCGGTGCTGTGTGTGGCTAACGAGCCCGTTCAGCTTCAAGCTGGATTTTCGGGATGCTCGACTAACTAAATGTGGGCAAGGTGAACTACTTCTCATATATTTTTCCTTAGTTTTCGTCACTCCTTACGTGAATTCAACTTATTAATGATTTTGTAAAGTTTAAAAAACACTCACTCAATGCTTTCTATTTAGAATACAGACTCAACTGAGCCCTTTGGAGAAAAACTGTTAGGTTTGTGTTTTGAACGATGTTGTGAAAGCTAAAAACAGTGGCATTTTACTTTTAAGAGTTTAATAATCTTGACTAATAATTTTGATTTAAAGTATTTTGTTTCAAAACACAATTACGATCAAAACTATTGTTTGACAAACTAGTTTTCTAAGAGGAAAAAGGTAAATCTTATAAAATAGTAAATATGTTGAGAATTAATGTCACAAACTTCGAACTGGTTATAAACACTGCATTGTTTTAAAGTGTTTTTAATCGAAGAAAATTAAATACTTCTTTTATAGTAAAGTGAAGTATTTAATTAAATAGATACATTACAAAGTCGCATAAAGTACAACCTATGATTGACATATATTGTTAAACAGACCGTGTGTACTGTGCTAAAATTTGAATGTTGTCACAAGTTTCATGTTAGTACGATACAATAGTTTCTACAAACGCTTTCAGTACTTTACATGTATTCAATGTTATGTTATTTGTAGTATAATAGTGCAAGGTAAATTTGATTACCTCAAGTTATTAATAATTTGTCTTTGATATCACATTAAATTTATAAATTCAATTTTGTGTTATTATACTGCGCCATATTATGTTAAAATCGCATACTGTGGTACATGTAGGGTACTTTAAATGTTTTATTATTTTCGACAGTGTTTAAGTTAGCCTTTGATATGAACAGTTCAAGTCTACAAAATTCTCGCATGATTTTCTATAGCCATGAACGCTTGGACATTAGAATGTACTAGGGTGGATTTGCAAGTATGCGCTCGTGAGGCAGAGTAATATTGTCTGCTTAATCAGCTGAATATTACATTTGTGTGTAGCATAATATTTTCTTTGCTTTAAAAATAACAAAAAGACTAATGTGTTGTATTTTTTAATATGTTGCAGATTGTTGTTTTTCATTTGTTATGTAAATGTCCAATTTCAAGTGCTACCGAGAACTTATGTTTTTATCTGATGTTCTCTGTTGGTTGGATTTAGAAACATATTCATCCAGGGCTTTTGGGATTTTGCGTTGGGGTAAACTTCTGGACAAGCGTCCCGGAGCCTGGTGGTCTTATTGCCGAGCGACTAGTGGTGTACTACAGCTGGCCACTTACCCGTGACACTGGGATCTGCGCCTAGGCCGTGGCCGCCTTTTTACACCTGTTAAGCCACTACCGCACCGCGGATTCCACTCTCGACGCCGCGCCGTCGCTCTGTCTCGCAGCCCACGGTCTGGGAACCGGATCGTAGTAGGCCTTTTGTGTTTTTGACTCCCAGTGAGTGAGTACAGACTTGTGGATTATGTTCACAGATGTGCTGCTTAGTTGGATTAGTGAGTGTCGGGACGCGGATCTGATGTCTTCTTTCTGGACCAGGAGCCTTATTGTATTGTGTGAAGGATGCCCTTTAGTAAAAATTTGGTTCAATATACGCTACCCTCAAGACGTTTTAACGCTGCACACCTTAGTGCATTATTGAGTGTTATTCTTTAGTATATTTACTGGTGTCGTCTATTATTTACATGTCTAGGCCATTTATTTGCATGTGGTTTAGTTGTATTTATTTATGTATTATGTTGAATGTTGTTTTGGAGGAAGTGGAGGCGCTCCCTCTATCATATTCATAAATAGAGTTTCATTTAGCCATTTGTAATTATCTCTAATAAGTGGTAACATTGTATCTTCGTCTTATATTTGTTGTTGATTTTATTTTCTGTCTAAGTCATTTACTTACTGTAAGGCTGGATTACAAGTGGATAATGTCATACAATTCCTGCACATAAATAATAAGTTTTAATTTGCAAACCTCTGTGAGTGTTTTGTTCTTTTTGTCTCAGTCCTTGTAACTGGATTGTAGCTAACCTCGCTATAAGTTTTTATGGGGTCTATATTTAGAACCTTTTGTTAGATATTCAGAATATTTCAATACAACTATGCTGTGTAGTCCATAAGGCCATGGTTGACAAAAAAAAAAATAGCTTTTTTGTGAGTATGGTAGTATAGGGAGCCTGATGGTTACTTTCATTGGTAGTCAGGGTGGATACTGTTCCTTGTTGGAGTCATGCCTGTTACCTGTCCTACAAACAACGGTGTGGTGCCATTTCCCTCACCGAGCAACCTTTCTAATGAAGGATGATTAGTAACTAATCGTAGGTTAACCCTTTACCCTTACGGGCGCGCTGTCAAGGACACACACACACACACATCAAAAGACCACGCCCATTTCTCCACTGAGTGTGATACTCCGGACGCATTTGCACAATTCACCTATGGGGAGGAGGAACGTTGCCAAAATGGCACTGCCAACGTGGGGCATGGAAGTATTTGGAGTAATCTGAAGTTAATAGTTTTAACTGTAACATTTTTCATACTTGTGTTTTTGTAAATATTATACTCTATTTCTATGGAATACTTGAAACTGTTGCTGCTGATATTGATCGGTTTTGCATTAAGTTTGTTGCTTGGAATATGTAGTTAATTGTCACGTATGTTGTCTCTTAGTAAAACTGAAAGAAAGCGCTGATGAAAATGATAATTATCAATACAAACTTATTTTGTCTCCTTTTCAGTTTATGGACTAATTATGTCTTTTGCTTTGAATTCTTGGGTTTTTGTGTATTGTTGTAGTTTATTTGGGAGCAAACATTTCTCGCTTATTTAATTGTTGTTGTGAGCACTTTATTGAGCGGTACTCATTTTCGAAAATTTTAATTTTTTATACGACTCATGTTGGTTTTGTGACCTTTTTAAGGGTTGTGTTTATATTTTGACGTTGGGTAACACGTATGGAGTATTTCTGTTCCACTTTTGAAAATTTTGTATACTCTATCGTAAATATGAGTGCCTGATTCAACTCTGCGTGTTTAAAACAGAATTTATCTATGTGCTTAAGGGATTAGGAGTTGCGCTTCCATTCGTGGAGTGTACAGCCGTGGACGATTGTGATGAATGACGGTAGTTTGTCTCGTGAGAGTTTGTGGAGAGATAGAATACGCGCATATAGTAGGAGGGTACTGTAGTTAATTGTTTTTGTGATGTGTCGGTTACAGTAACTAGAGGAGTGTGTAGGACAAAGTACCAGGGTATTTATCTGCACTTGGTGATGTGACTATGAGGGGAATTATTAACGATAATGAGTATCATCGTATTGTTGACTCTCTCCGCCTATGGCATTTTATACCTTCGAGCTGATAGGATTTTACCAGTGGGTCTGCGACGGCGGTATGATGATCAGGAGCAGACCAAGCAGTGCTTATTGTGGGTAAATGCTCAGGGATTGTTTGGATTCTTTAAAGGACTCTTAAGTACATGCGTGCTTAAGGTGGATTCTCCTGACAACAAGACTCTAATCTAGTCTGGCAATCCACTCAACCCCAGCCCGATTCAGATTAAGCGGATCGGATCCTCTCTTTGATCCCCATCGAAAGTTCTAGCAGTTTTCTGGCTCAATCGTTTCACCAGGAAGAGGAAGAGATAAACACATGAACGAGGAAGGAAGACTTGGAAGAGAATAGAGAACGATCAAGTATCGGGATGCCAGACTACAGACATTTGAAAAAAGACAGCAAGATAACTGGATTCGCCAGGAAGAGATGAATAGCTTCAGGAGGATCGAAGAAAACTATGGAAGAGCAGAAGTCGGAAAACAAGAAGAAAGAAGACTACAGGAAGAGAGACATCAGCAAGAGAGTAGATTGGCAAAATAAGAGTGGTGGCCTTTCAAGAAGACCGGATTAAGAAGCAGAATAGAAATCATTCTTCGATGGTGAAAGAGTGTTTCAAGACTGGCCCCGCCAAGGACGATCTGCGATATTTTGAAGGGACAAAAGAGAAGGCTCATCGCACCAGATATGTTAACTGTGTATAAGATAGTGGGGTCCTGAAATTCGAGCAAGGACTCTGGTCCTACGCATCGCAGTCTCCTTCTTGGAAAGGGTCGAGGAACTTGCGTCGAGCCGAGCGTAGTAGTAAACTTCACTCGAAGAACTTCATGACTCGGCACTGTCGAACTCTTTGCTGGTCACCGCCTTGTATGGTATCGTGCAGCCGCGCTAAACAGGATCCGGTCATGGCATCAACTAAACGAAGGAACTGCCGAGACGTCTTTTTCAAACCGAGTGGATGATTACGATCTTACGGCCTTCATCAGGAAATATTGCATTAGGAGTACAAAGGAAAGAATACGAACCCTTGGAAACCGCTCTACATCCGCGGCTTGTAGGAAGGGCCTGTATGGCAGACTTGAGCTGTCCCCGTTCCCGAGAGTACTCTGTCCCCTGGCCCCCAAAGTCATCTACCTTACAACCTCCATCCGCAGTTGTCCAGGATAGTTTTGGCTTTATTTAGCATCCAAACTCTAGATTCACTTCGATCCATGGGAGCCGTCGCGAGCTGAAGCTTGGAGCGGTTAAGCAATGACGAGAATACTGATCTCAAGACGGAAGTGAGTGGTAATCGCGCTTGAAACGGATCAACTCCGCCTATGCAAAGTTCCAAGGTCGTCGCAGATTAAATCTAGCCAAGACGAGTAGCTGTGACATTCGCAAGGGCAATCACCAACGACCAGATGTCGCGGCGTAGAGGTTATCTTGTTGGAATTGTGGATGGAGTAAAGGCCATCGTTTCCGATTTTGTCGCAAGACCAAGAAGAAGTTCTGCTGTTTTGTTGGCCTGTGGCCTAAGGACAACATTTTGAAACGAGAGTGCCACTAAATGTAGACTTCCAAACAAAATCGATGTAGGAGATGGGGATAGTCAGTGCGAGCGTCAGTGGGGTAACAATGCCTGTCTCCCGCAGTCTAGCGTGAAATTCGCCTCCTCCAACTATTAGACTATCTTTTTTTGCGCATTCCTTTTCAGTCTGGACCCTAGAACGGATTGGTAAATGTTAGAGTGTTTGGTCGTGAGATTACTGCACTTCTATCAGGACTCCGCGTGCTTCCCAATCGTTTCTGGGAGGAAAAAGGATTGTGGATTTTTTGAAAAGTTCCCTAGCGCGTCGCCGTTTGAAGACTGGCTTCTTGGGACGAAGATTTTGTAGAAGGACTGATGCTGACTCACTAACAGGACGCATCGAGGTCAAGGATATTTGTAATGATCTGCCCCATCTCCTCTATAAGGGGTAGAACCGAGAACTTGAGTGTATAGTGTTGTTCGCCATCATTGCAGCTATTCTTTGATATTGGGCATACGATTTTTGGGGGAGCGCAATGCTAATTCCATAGTAGCTGATGTTTATGCGGTAAGATTCGAATAGATGGGTGTTTGCTCCCATGGGAGGACGCCGTTTCCTGATGTTGCGCTATTGAGGAATGATTATTTCGTCCTGAAGTACCACTTTGATCCCCAGGATAGAAGCCGAGGAAGACTTCAAGACCTACTAGGAAGAAGCAGACTTTTAAAATTGGAACTCATGTCTACCGTTAAGGCTAGGGATTCTGATCGTGTCAAAAGCATCGTGTGCAATAGGCTACGTGGAGACAGCGTACAACCCATCAAGCAACGATTATAATAACGCTATTCCCCAGCTGCGCCAAAAAAATGATTAAATGGAGGAGGTTAGGACGCCGTCATGCTTGGCAGCTGGGCGTCGTTTTGAACCGTCCCAATGCTGCTTTGGTCTGCATCTGCCCTCTGTAATGTTGTCTTTGACAAGCCGTGATGGTAGCAAGAGATATCCGTGGTAGATTTTACTAGGGCAGTCAACTCGCCGGGTAAAGGCCGCCGAAGGGATGGCTCTTATAACCCCTTCTACAATGTTAGCCACCATTCAGGACCGACTCAGAGATGCTCGATTCTTGTCAAGTCTCCGATATCAAAAAGTGCCTATTGGCAAGATAGAGCTGGAAGAATCGATTCAAGTTGAGCAGACGTCTTTTGCGATCCCAGGTCGTGGCCTCTATTCAATTTGTGACGATGCCCTTTGGACTGTGTGGGGCTCCCGCAACGTGGCAGCGTTTTGTGAACACCGTTTTGGGACCGACCCTCGAGCCGAACGTTTTTGTCTACTTAGACGATATTGTAGTAGTAACATCTACATTTGAGGCGCACCTTGGGATATTGTCGGAAATCTTTAGAGAATCCGAGCAGCCAAACTCACTCTTAATAGGGAGAAGTGCAAGTTCTGTCGAGAAGAACTTAAGTACTTGGGCTACCTCGTCGGTGGTGATGGACTGATGGGTTGATCCCGATAAGATCAATGCGGTTGTGGAAATTCCCACCCCACGGAATCAAAAGGAAGTGAGACAATTTACGGGCATGGCGTCTTGGTATCGCCGTTTTATACCCAATTTCGCTCCTCGAATGCATCCGCTAACGTCACTTCTCAGGAGAAATACCAAGTTTGAATGGACTGAAGAAGCAGAAAAGGCATTCCAGACATAAAATCCTGCTGATAACAGCCCCGATATTGTCTTGTCCAGATTTTGCTAAGTCCTTCACGATTTCCTTGTGATGCCTCTGGCGTTGGGATAGGTGCGGTACTTAGCCAGGAGTACGAACATGGAGAAGGAGTCGTGGCCTACGCTAGCCGTACTTTGACCCGCCAAGAACAGAAGTATTCAGCCACGGAAAGAGAGTGTCTGGCGGTGATCTGGGCTGTTGAGAGGTTTCGGCCATATGTGGAAGGTACGAGGTTCACCGTGGTCACCGACCACTATAGCCTACTCTGGCTAAACAATCTGAAAGATCCGACTGGACGATTGGCACGCTGGGCTCTCAGACTCGAGCCTTAACGACTTCCGCCTAGTCCACAGAAAGGCCAGGACAACGTAGTGCCGGATCTACTATCGGAGGACAACTCCACCTGACCTCCCCACTGAAGAGAACCGTGTGGTTGATGCCATCCATTTTCCCTCCAAACTTAAGGATCATTGGTATACCACCATGCTGCAGAACGTGTTAGCTAACCCAGAACAGTATAGCCAGTGGCGAACTGAGGATGGAAAGCTTTGGAAGAGAGTGCCACTTTGGGAGCCTTCGCTACAAGATGATAATTGGAGATTGGTTATCCCGAAAGATCTTCGTTTCTCAAACTCTAGCCGAATGTCACGATAAACCAACCGCTGGCCACCAGGGCGTTCTGAAAACCTACAAACGGATGCAGCAGCGTTATTACTGGCCCAAGAATGCGGAAGGATGTGGCTACATACTTGCTCGATGTGATGTCTGTCAGCGCATAAAATACGACCAACAACTCCCTGCTGGTGTGATGGGAAAAACAACGTGGTGTGAACGCTCCCTGGCTAATGATTGCTGCAGACTTAATAGGACCATTACCTCGGTCATTGAAGGGATTTAAGTATCTGTTAGTCATCACCGATACTTTCACTAAGTATTCTGTTTTTGCGTCCCTTGCGAGCTGCTACAGCGAAGTTGGTCTCCAAAACACTTAGAGGATGATATTTTCATGGTTTTATGGCGTCCCGGCTTACATTATATGCGATAATGGCTCAGAATTCATCGGAAAGCCGATGACCAACCTTGCAAAACAGTATAACATCAAGATCCTTTTAAACGCCATCGCCATCCCCAAGCCAATCCGCAGAGAGGGTGAATCGGGACATTGTTACTATGTTAAGGGCATACGTGAAAGACAACCACCGAGAATGGGACAAGTACATACCTAAGCTAGGATTTGCTCTTAGGACAGCGTATCACGAGACTACACAGTATTCCTGCCAGCGTTCCTGAACTTCGGGCGAGAACCGCCACTGCTGGTGCAGGATTTGAGGTTCTTGAGGATGGCTCTGTGGTACCTTCTCCAGAAGATTCAAGGCATTATGGTGACAAGCTACAAGAGCTGAAGCACATTTATCAAGAGGTTGCTGATAGGTTAAAAGAATGCCCATGGACGGAGAGCTCGTCGCTATAACCTTCGTAGAAGACCTGTACACTACCGAGTGGGTGATGTCGTCCTCAAAAGGAATTACCCACAGTCGGACGCAACAAAGTATTTCTCAGCGAAGCTAGCACCTAAATAATAGGACCCTTTTGGTGGCTGAGAATATCTCCTTTGGTATACACCCTGGCTGAATATGAAAGGTAAACGTATCGGGAAATGGCATGTGGCTGACCTCAAAAGGTTCATCAAGTGAAGAAAATTTGGGAAATTTTCTACTGGCAGGGGGGTATTTGTGACGTTTGCAGTTTATGGTGAGTTATGGTATAAATAATGTAGAACTGATCACTCTACATTATATAAATTTCAATTCATCAATGTCGTAGCGCGCCGACATTGTACCAATTATACCAATGCCCGTACGTCACTCTTGCCTGTTCTGCATAAAAGAATAGCCCATTGAGTAACCTTTTATCTCCGGTGGACTGTTCACCGCACAACCGACGACACGCTGCGGCAGGTGAACTGATAAAAAAAAGCGGGGGGATTGATTAGTGAGGAAGTTTTCGAGTGATTTGGTTTTCGTCGGGGCTGTGGTGTCTACGCCCCCCTTCAGTTTTGCTGGTTTTCGGAGCCGACAAAAAATTTGGGGGCCCAAGGGAAAAACTACCAAAAATTTTCCTTAGTTCTCCCCCACTTTTACTAAATTTCAAAATATTTTTTTTTAAATTTTAAAAAACAATCAAATTATAGAATCACCAACTGACCTTTGGAAAAACTGTTGGGGGGTTTAAATTTGGGAACGTGTAAACAAAACGTGCATTTTCTTTTAATAGTTAAAAAATTTTAAACCTTTAAAAATTTGTTTAAAGAAAATTTTTTTAAAAAACCCAATTACGCAACTATGTTACAACAATTTCAAGAGAAAGAGGAAAACCCTTTTAAATAGTACATATTTTGGGGGGAAATTAATGCACAAACTTGAACTGTTATAACTGCAATGTTTTAAATTTTTTTAATCGAAAAAAATTTAAACCCTTTTTTATAAAAAATTTTAAATTTTAATTTTTAATTAATAAATACATAAAAGGGTCCATAAAGACAACCATGATTGACATATATTTTGTAACAAACCGTGTACAGCCCCCAATTTTTATGCCCACAGTTTAAAGTTAGTACAAAAAATTTTTTTTTCCCAAACCGTTTTTTTTTTTTAAAGTATCAATGTTTTTTTTAAAAAAAGTCAAGGTAAATTTTTTACCTCAACAAATAAAAAAAGTCTTTGATATCACTTTAAAAATTAAAAAAAAATTTCAATTTTGTTATTATACGCCTATTATGTTTTAAAATCCCCGGGTGTAAGTAGGGTACTTTAACTTTTTTATTATTTTCGACAGTTTTATTAGCCCTTTGATAAACAGTAAAACTTAAAAAACCTCATAAATTTTTTTACCCCAAAAATTTGCATAAATACGGGTTATTTTTATTTTCCCCTAGAGTAATTTTTTCTTAATCAGCTGAATATAAAAATTCTAGCAAAAATATTTTCTTTGCTTAAAACAAAAAAAAAACCAATTTTGTTTTTTTTTAAAAAAATGTTTCATTGTTGTTTTTTTTTTTATTAAAAACCATTTAAATTTTCAAACTGAGAACTTTTTTACCTGATGTTCCCGGTTGGTTGAACATATTAATCAGGGTTTTTTGGGTTTTGGGAGGGGTACACTTGGGGGCTCCCCCCGAGCCGGGGGACTTTTGCCAAAGCCGCTAGTGGTACTCCAGCTTGCCCCAACCCGACACTGGATCGCCCTACCGTGCCGCCTTACACCTACCACTCCCGGGAAACCGCGGATCCGCTCTCGCCGCGCCGCGCCCCTTCCGCGCCAGGGCCCCCGGACCGACGTGTAGGCCTTTTGTGTTGTGACTCCCTTTTTGGGATTTCAACTTGGATTATTTTTACAGAGGCTCTTATGGATTAGTGAGTCGGACGCGGACTGAGTCTAATTTTGGACCAGGGGCCCTTTTTTTTGTGGGGAAGGGGGCCCCTTTAAAAAATTTTGGGTTTAAAAAGCTAACCCCTCCAGACGGTTTTTTTAAAAAACACCTTAAAGGGATTTTATGAAACTTTAATATATTTTCTTGTGTCGTCTATTATTTTTTTGTCTAGGCCCTTTTTGCATGTGTTTTTTTGATTTATTTTATTATTTTTAATGTTGGGGTTTTAGGAAAAAGGAAACGTCCCCCACCATAAAAGAGTTCATTTAGCCTTTTTTAATTCCTCTAATTTTGGTAAAATTGTTCTTTTTTAATTTGTTGTTGAAAATTTTTTTTTGTCTAAAGCATTTACTTTCGAAAAAGGATTAAAAGTGATAAAAGTCATAAAAATTCCCGCACAAAAAAAATTAGTTTAATTGCAAACAAATTTTAAAGGGTTTTTTTCTTTTGTTCATCCCCAGTAAATGGATTTAGATAAAAAACCCGCATAAATTTGGGGGCATATTTAAAACCCTTTTATTCAGAATATTTCAATACAAAAATCGTGTAGTCCCCAAAAGGGCCGGGGGTTTTTAAAAAAAAAAAAAACTTTTGTTTTATGGTAGTAGGGAGCCTATTGGTACTTTCCTTGGAGCAGGGGGGACGTTCCTTTTTGGAGCCCTGCCTGTTTTCCTGTTTCCCACAACAAGGTGCGCCCTTTCCCTCACCGAGCAACCTTTTAAAAAAAAAAAGTACAATCGTAGGTTTTTTCCCTTTTCCCCCTTTCGGGGCCCCGCCAAAAAGGGCCCCCCCCCCCCCTTTTTTCCCCTTTTGATACCGGACATTTGCACAATTTTTCCCCCAGGGGGGGAAATTGCTAACTCCACGTATTCAATGGTTTTTGGGGGGAAACATCAGCAAAAAAAATCTTAAATGCCTTTAAACCCTTCAAAACCGCAATAACTTTTTTTATAGAAGCGAAAGAACTATGTTTGGCCAGAATTTATATTAAAGTCAGTCCCAAAATAATTGTTAACCCACAAAACAACGAGTAAAAGACAATGGAAAACCTAATTGTGATTTTCCCCCTCCCAAAGGGCCCAATGGCCCAAAAGGGGGTAATGCCTTTTAAAAACCCCAAATGACTTTTAGTGTACTTAGAAAATTTTCAAAAATCTAACAATAAAGGGGTTTTTTTCAAAGGTTAAAAAAAAACATTTAAAGCATCGCTTATATCTTCAAAACGCGAATCTCTGCCCAAAATCTTAGGAACATCAACAAAACCCAAATTTTTTTCTGTTGGGGGCAGTCCCCAGTTTCAATGCTGCCCAAAATGGGAAATTTAATAAAAAAAAGTATTCTTCGCAACAAAACACAAATTGGGAAATGCTTCATTAATTTTTTTTTTAAAAATTATTTTATTAAAATTTTAAACAAATAAATTGTTTTATTTTTATTTTGTGGGCTATGTATTTTTTTTAAATATCACTGTAAAGCTTAAAAAAACGCCCCAATTTTATATAGAATCCACTGGGCATTTAAAAGGGGGAAAAAACTTTTAAAAAATTTCCCAAATTTTTTTTGGATAACAAAATATTTATTTTTTAAAAATTTAAAATTTTTAAAAAAAAAAAAATAAACCTATTACACTTTTTAGACATTTTTAAAAAAAAACATTAAACAAACCCCCTTTTTTTACCCGAAAAAAATTAATGATAGGAACAGATACACATCCTATCGAAAATTTTACTTGACCAAAATTTAAAACGTACAGATTCAAGTGGTAACTGTTTTACAAAAAAATTTAAAAATTTACAAGAAAAAATTTTTTTTTCTGATAAAAAAATTTTTTAAAAATTTTTGAGGGGGTTTTTGGGGGGTTTTTTAAAACAAATTCCCCTGAACGCGATTTCATGTCCTTCCCTTTTTAAACCCGATGCATAAATTAAACCCTTTTTTAAAAAAAACAAATAAAAAAAAAAAAATTTTAAAATAACAATAAAATATTATTTTAAAAAAAAAAACAACAATAACTTTTCATGCATTTATCAGTGATAAAACAGGGGAAATCAACAGTTACTTAAAAATTTTTTTAGTTGAAACAAAAAATTAAGTATTAAAACATTAAATAGAAAAAAACTAATTCTTTGGGGTAAGCCAAAAATTTTAAAAAGGGCACGTTTTTCCCCAAAGGGAATTTTTGCTATCGTTACCGAATGTCTTTTTTTCATCCTATGAGAACCATGATGCCAACATATGTACCAAAAACAGACGAAAAATAAAATTTACCTTTTTTGATTTAGTGTGTGATCCTTTTATTTTTTTAAAATCTGTTTTGAAAAAAATTTTAAAATAAAAAAATTTTAAATTTTTAACAATAAAAAAATCTCTCGAAAAAGTTTTGCCGTAAACTGCTATTTTTATAGTGTACCACAATAATTTTTTTAGTTTTTTCCGTAATAACCAGGGGAAATTTTGGTTGAGCGTCAATAAAGGGAAAAAACCTAATAGCCCGAATAATTTCTTTTTTTCCCAACAGTGATGAAAATATTTATGTTTTGTAAGACTTTTTTTTAAAATTTGTTCGTAAGACATCTTAAGAACGATTTACCCACAGACTTTTATTTTTTAACCCAAATAATTTTTAGGTGGCCATTTAGGAAATTTTAAAAAAATTATAATACACTTAAAAAATTCTATTTTTATATTATGTTACTTTTTTAAAACAGGGGTATACTTTTGTGTTGAACATGTGAATAATAAATATACTTTAAAAATTTTTTCCCCAAAAAAAATAACGTAATTTAACCCTAATTTAAAAAAAAATTTTTGGGGAAAAAAACCCGGGTTTATCACCTGAACGTCGGAAAAAAGGGGGGGGGGGGGGGTAGACGCAATTTCACTGGGCGTGGGCGACGTGAAAATTTTTGCTGTCAGTGGCCTTAATCAAAAAACCCCAACTCATTTTCAAGCTGCCAGTTTTAACCTGTAATGAAAACCAACCATGAAAAACCCTTTTTTTTTTCAAATTGGCCTTACCTGGCCCTGTTTTACCTTTTTCCCCAAATTTCCCCCAAAATTTAAAAACGGGCTTCGTTTTAATTTCAATAACAAAATATAAAAAAAAAAGGGGTGGGGACTACAAAAAAATTTAACAGTTATCAAGACAGCCCGATTGATTTGGATCATTTTTAAAATTTTTAAGTGTTAAGTTGTGGGATTTTAAAAAAACTAAAAAAAATATTAATATTTTTAAAAAAAAAAGTTGTTTTCAAAAATGAATTGTTTTTTTTTTTTAAAAAACGAAAAAAAAATTTACTTAAAACTTTTGTCATTTGTTTGTACGGGGAAACGTCAAAAACAAAAAAAGATGGAAATTAAAAATTAAAAGAAAAATCGAAAAAATTATGAGTGCATGAAGAAGTTTTGAGAAATTTTTTTTCCCGATATAATTTATGATGGGCGACTTTCTTGTACTTATACCGCACGAAACTTACATGGCAGAGTTTCCATCAAAATCATGAAAAGATCAAGTGAAGAGCTGGAACAATTTCAGTCCGAATAAATTTTTTTTCGGTTTAAAAAGGGATGTTTTTTTTTTTTCAATCTACTTAAATTTTTTTTATTGATTTGTTTTTACTTCGGGGGTTTAAATTTTTTAACCCCAGTTTTTTTTTTTTTTTTAAAGAGGAAAAAAAACATGAAATGCACCAAAAGCGCCTTAGTTTGAAAAAAATTTCTTTCCGGGGGGAAAAAATATTTTCGGGCTAAGGGGGGCCCTTTTTGTTTGGGGTTTTGTTTTTGTGTGGGGGTTTTGGTTGTGTGTGTGTGTGTTGTGTGTGTGTTGTGTGTGTGGTGGTTACGTTTTTCCAAAAAAAATTTTTAAATTAACTTCTGATTGTACCATCTTTTTTAAGTTAAAAAAATTTAAATCCAAAAGCATACTACAAAAAATTTTTTAAAAATTTTATAAGATAAAGCACTCCCCCATTTAATTTTTTTTTTAAAATTTTACTGACAAATTTCGGGGACAAAGCCTATAATCAAGTAACATATATTTACCGGGAAACACACAAAAAACTCAAACCTAAAGACAAATTTTTTGGGGTTTTAATTTTTAAAGATAACCCCACACATAGAAATAAAAAGTCCATACTTTTCCTGTATCTTTATATTTATTGTAAAAAACAATATGATTCCTTTTTTTTTAAATTTTTCAATAAATTTTTTAAATTTTAAAAACTTGAAAAAGTATTATAAAGTAAAACCATTTTTTTTAAAAAAAAACCCCAAAATACTACCACTAAATGTGTAAAAAACTATCCTTCAGTTACCGCAAAACCCGCAGGGCCCCGGGGGTTTAACTAATTTCCACGTTAGGTGGGGAAGGATTTTTAAAAGGGGGCCCAAGGTGACATATTCACCCCATTAGTCCCCAGGGGGCATTTCCCAAACCCCTTTTCATAAGACGTCATTTTTCATGCTTACTCGTGCAAAAAAATCAGCTTTTGGAAAAAATTTCCTGATCTAACGATAAAAAACCAAACCCTGTTTGGGGAAATTTTTAAATGTTTACAAAAAAAACTCTTGTTTTTTCCCCCCTCGTAAACTACTAAAAATTTTAAAAACAAACTAAAAAAAAGTATAAAAATAAGTTTGAAAAAAATGCTAAATGATTAAACTGGTTTATTAGGGGTTAACTTGTTTTATTTTATGGCTGCGCGTTTTGGGGAAGCGTTTTTCTAGCGGGGGTAAAAAAAGTTCAATTTCTGTTTTCTGACAAAATGTAGAAAACAAACCCGGACTTTAAAAATTTAAAATTTTTTTTCAAAAAATTCATTTCAAGATGAAAAACACTGAGTTTTTTAGATGGTGCATATCATTTCAGGGGAAATTCGAGTGTTAGCAAATATTTTAAAATTTCCCTTTTATCGGAAAAAGGGGAAAACAACAAAAAAATAAAAGGAATAAATGTCTAAACAAGCAGAGATAATCAAAGTTGGGGTATCAACAGTATTTCCCTAAGACTTTGGGGAGCTTATTCAATAATAAACTGAAAAAATAAGCTAGAAATCTAATTTTAAAAAAATAAATAACATAAAATTTATTTCATTTGGGGAATATTGTAAAAAATTTTTACAAAACCCCCAAAAAAGGTAAAAAATATTACAAAACCAAAACCCCTTGAAAAAAAAAAGGTAGTGTAAAGGGGAAACCGGAACTTTAAATTTTTTCTAAAATTTCGTTTTTACACAACAAAAAAGATTTATTAGTTGTATGAATAACCACGAAATTTGGCTGAGATCAGGAAAAGGCTTACTTTTTAGGTTTGACAAAAAATTTTTTTTTTTTTTGACTCACGTATAAATCTTTTAAACTTTTAATTTTTTTGGGAAGGGGCTGCTGTGCTGTGAATGAATGATGTGGACATTATCGCAGATTTTTAATTTTTTTTATAAAACTTATTTCATTTCACGGAAATGAAATGTGTAATTTAAAATTTTTTCATGCAAGCAGTATGCGGTACGTGGGGTGGCAAGGGGAAAAAAATATTTTTTTTTAACTGTTTTTTTAAATTTGGGCCCCAAAAAGAGGTACACAATGGTTTTTTAATTTTTCAGTTTACGGGAAAATAGTATTGGTATAATTGTGTGCTGTAATAGTTTTTTTAAAAATTTGGGGACTTTAAAAAACCCAAAAATGGGTTTTAAAAAAATAATCAATTGGTTTCCCTTTATATTGCAGTGAAACAAAACATCAAAATTTTTTTAAAAAAAATGAATTAAAATGCAAGTATAAAAAACCAGGTTTTAATTTTACTCGATATTCTAATTACCGTTAAAGACGAAAACATTTTTTTATTCAAAAAGATCAAAAATTTGGATCTTGAGGTTTTTTTCAGGTATCGAGCCTGGAAAATAGCATATTTGAGGGTTCTAGTCTACCATTTCTAGAAAGCAACACTTTTTCAGACCAAAATGAGTTTTTTTTTTTTTTTGCTGGTCTAGAAAAAACTTACGATCGTACAACCCTCTTAACCCTAAAAAAATATTATAGATGATCAAATTTTAAGCTTTATTTTAGATGACACAAAAAATTGTTTTTTAAACTTTGGGGCAAAAACAAGCCCCCAAAAGTTTATACTTTTGATCCCTAGATTTTGCTACATTCTGACAATAAAGTTTTTTATTCTTTATATTTTTTTTAAAAAGGGAAAAAACCCCCTGGGTAAACAAAATATGTATTCACCGTTTGGGGTAGAAAATGCACAAAATTTTAGACAATTAAAATTTCGTTTATTTTTTTCGCAATTCAGGTCAAATTGGGGGTTTTTAAATTTAAAAAAAAACCCGAAAAAACCCCGAATCCCCCTTTTAAATTTTTTTTTATATAATAAATCATTAAAATTTTTTTTTAACGAACCCTTTAATTTTTTTAAAAAAAACGAGTAAACTTATTATTCCCCATTATAAAATCATCAACATGATGCTCGCATATTTTTTTTTTTTTAAAACCTAAAATAAATTTTTTTCATTAAGTTTAATACTTTAAAAAATGGGGGGCGCAAAATATTTTTTTCCCTATTTTTGTCTTTCCCCAAAACCCCCCTACATGATTTTTTTAAAACCCCCAGACGTTGACTCAATAACCATTACTAAGTTAAAACGTAAATAAAAAATTAAGTATAATTTTTTTTAAAGGGGGAAATTCCAGATTTTTTTAAAAAATTCTCACGAAAACCCAATTCAATTTAACAGAAAAAACATTTGGGCAGTCATCGCCAAAATTCCCCCCCTTTTTAGCTTTTTAAAAACCCCATTAAAAAATAGTCACTTATAAAAAAAATTTCCCATTTGTTTTTTTTTAAATTATTTTCATCCACAAAATATTTACAATAAAAAAAGACATAAAAAAAAATGAACGGGGAAAATACGAGAAATAAAAGTTTATACAGGTCCCAAAACCCTGTTTAACTTTTTTCATAATCCGGGGTTTTTTAAAATTTAATTTTTTATTTAAACAAAAAATTTTTTTATTGACAAATTTTCACGTTTTTTTTTGATAAACTTTTGGGTGAGAAAAAAAAAGTAGGCCCAAAAACCCCCAAAACCCCCCAACATTTTTTTCCAACCTGTAATTAAAATACCAAGAAGATCAAATTTATTTTAAAAAAAAGGGAAACCCCCCCCCTATACACATCACAACAAGAAAAATAAAAAAGGGGAGTAGGATGGGGCTTAACTTGTATTAAATTTAAAACCGTATTCAATTCCAAAGTAAACGGGGAAAAACCCGACCCTTTAGGGTTTTTAAAAAACCCGAGAATTTTTGCCAAAATAATATGTCAAAACTTATCTTCATTCAACACCTATGGGCCTTTTCGTTTCCTACAACCAATATTTTACTCTGTAAATAAACGCTCTTCTTAAAGGTTTTTCTTAATCTGTGGTTTATTTCACGACATTACTTTGAGTTTTAAAGTACTCGCTCTCCCTTTATATAAGAGGCTATTTTTTTTGAACAAAAAAATTAACTTTTTTTACGATATAATTACCTAATAAAAAATATAAAGGGACCATTCACACTAAAAACTCAATTATTTTTGGCTTTTAAATGGGGTTTTTTTTTGGTGTTTTGGGAGTGTTTTGGGTTTGCTTTTAAACTTTGGGATCTAACCGTTTTAACAGATTAGGAACTGTGAGTTTAAAGAAAGGATATTCATTATTAATTAATCCCGTTTCTTAAACAGCTTTTAAATACAGTTACTAGTTAAAAAGGAAATTTAAAAATCATCTACGCCTAAACAATGATTCAATTAAAACGCAAAGGGGCAATAACCAAATTTTAAAAAAAAGTTTTTTTTTACCTAACAACTTTGTTTGACGACGCCAAAACTATTTTTTTTGAAACCAAATATTTAAATTTTTTTAATTCAATTTAATTATTTTTTAAATAAAAACAAATTTTAAAACAATACGTTCTAATTTTTTAAAAAGTTTTGAATTGTTTTTATAAAAAAAAAAAAATCATTAAACAAAGAAAATTTTTTTGGTTTTTGACCATTCACA